>NW_026055479.1:126641-215035 GCF_023343755.2 Lodderomyces oxycetoniae | reverse complement strand
TTTTTTTTTTTTTTTTTTAATTTTTTTTTTATTATATTTTTTTTTTTTTTTTTTTTTTTTTTTTTTTTTTTTTATTTTTCATTTTTCTTGCATTGGTTGTTAAGATGACCTTATTTATTGTGCTAGTAATTTAAAATTTAAAACAAAAGTAACGTTGAGAAAACTAGTTGTTTTCATATCCCCTCCCACTAATTAGCATGTTTTTTATTACTCAAAGTAGGTAAATCTTATTTGTTTCAACCTAAACGTCCCTAACTTGTTTCGTATTGTGTTTTTAGCGGTATACTTTATTCACTTCAAATCGTGTTACTTTTTATTTTTATTGCAACCACCACTCAAGAAACTATTTTCTAATTAAAGGCTACCAATTGACAAGCAATATTATCTCCAACCAAGAATAATTACAAAACACATTCCTGACGCTATGGGTTTTGAGCTAGTTACTTTAGACTTGTATGAGATACTATATAATAGCTAACGATGTCCTCTAATTTTTTATCGTTTGATTTTTACTTCAAGTTGAATCCAGAATTACTTTCTTAGTCTCAAGCTATAAGCGATTTCCATCAATCCCACATTCCTTTAATACCTAGTCTCTCCTTATAAAAACCATCCCCCTAGTCCCACTCTTTACCACCCATTTACTCATATTAAACACACTGTTTACCCATATCTAACCCATATTCAATCATTTTTACATTTATCCAATCATGAAATTTAGCTCAATTGTCTTACTCGCTTTGTTGAGCAAATTGATCCAAGCTGCACCAGCTCCAGGGGTTCATACTGTTTTTATGACTACTTTCATTACTGTTATTGTTGACCAACATGGAGCTACTCAAACTATTATACAAGATTCACCAGCTACAGAAGCTCCAGCTCCAGCTCCAGCTCCAGTTGTAGTTGAAGAAGCTCAAGCTCCAGAACCTGTTGAAGAAGCTCCAGCTCCAGAACCTGTCGAAGAGGCTCCCGAAGCAGTTGCAACTCCAGTTGCAGAACCAACGTTCAATGCCGGTGTTGCTCAAGCTGCTGTTCCTGCATCACCAGTTGCTGCTGCTCCTGCTACCTCTGTTGTCACTTCTGTTGCCCCAGCCACACAAACTGGATCTGCTTCTAGTTCTGGCTCTGGATCAGGATCAAGCTCGTTGCACAAAGGTGAAGGTACTTTTTACTCGGCTGGCTTAGGTGCATGCGGAATTACAAGTCAAGACTCTGATTACATTATTGCTATATCCCACGAATTATACGATGAGTATACCCCATCAAATAATCCAAATCACAACACTTTATGTGGTAAGAAAATCAGAGCTTACTACGGAGATAATTCAGTTGATGTTACTGTTGTTGATCGTTGTGGAGGTTGTAAATATAATGACTTGGACTTTTCACCAAGTGCTTTTAAACAATTAGCTGATCCTGATTTGGGAAGAGTCGATATCACCTGGGAATGGTTGTGATCCGAACCGGTTCTGTCATTTTGATTTGCATTCGGGAAGACCAACCTGTGTGTAAAGTGTATACTGATTATTCAATCTGATCAACCTGTGTAAGGTGTATACTGATTATTCAATCTGATATTTACGGTTAATCCTCTGGTATTGCTTCTTGTTCTTTTTTTGCTGCGAAATGTTGCTGCTGCGAAAAATTGCTGTTGCGAATTTTTTGCAACCGCAGTAATAAATAAAAAGAAAAAGAAAAAAGAAAAAAAAATACTAAAAATTGACACTAGCTAAGTAACTGATTAGTATGCATATAGAAGGAGTAGGTGTTACTTAAGGAGAGGAATATTGTAGATACTCTATTTCAAGGTGATTGAAACACTGGGCCATTTTTTCGAATTGGCAATAACGGTACTACATTCTATCCATAAGTTTTTATCACAATAAACGCCAATCGGACTACAAGTTAACTGCTCTTTCCATAGTTAAAGATCATAAATAATATGCATTAAGCTAATCCAATACGTTATTAATTCCCACAGCCATCATTATATATATGTCCTCCCCTCCTCTTCTTCTCCCCTCCTCTTCTTCTCCCCTCCTCTTCTTCTCCCCTCCTCTTCTCCCCTCTTCTTCTCCCCTCCTCTTCTTCTCCCCTCCTCTTCTTCTCCCCTCCTCTTCTCCCCTCTTCTTCTCCCCTCCTCTTCTTCTCCCCTCCTCTTCTTCTCCCCTCCTCTTCTCCCCTCTTCTTCTCCCCTCCTCTTCTTCTCCCCTCCTCTTCTTCTCCCCTCCTCTTCTCCCCTCTTCTTCTCCCCTCCTCTTCTTCTCCCCTCCTCTTCTTCTCCCCTCCTCTTCTCCCCTCTTCTTCTCTTATTTGAGATTTGTGAAATCTGTTTCACCAGCTCTAGAGCCATCACAATTAGCATTAGCACCACAAGTACAGTTGTTCTTATTTCTCAACCCACAAGAACATGCATCAGATTTGCTTGGTTTGACGTTTTCAGTATCGGCTTTATCACAAGTACACTGTAACGCAGGACGAGCACCACACGAGCAAGTAGATTTCTGTGCACATACACATTGACTAGCTGTACAAACCATTATTTTTCTATCGTTATTAGTAGTGACTGGATTTGTCGTTTTTTATGTATTGAAAATAGAAAGAAAAGAGTTGAACGATTGATGTATACTTGAGATATTTATTGCACTATTTAAAGGAAAACAAAAGATTATAAATCGACACCCATGAACCTAACCAGCAAATCTATTATTTGCTTATTTTTTTGCAATCTCGCAACTGGGACAAGTATTATGAGGAGATGGAAAGGTACAATGGAAAAAGAAAAGAAACTTTAGATTTTTAGTTACACGCATAAAAACGATAGTTCTATTTTCAGCCAATCAAATTCATTTGATTTGTCAGGATATATACCATCTTTCTACTACGGAATAATGAAACTATGTAACATTATCTTCAATATCGTGTATGTCTCTACTCAACTTGGCAGTGTATGTATACTCAGAGAGCTAAATAGAAAAAATAAAAAGGAGAAGAGAGAATGGGGCAGAATATAGCGAGGGGGGAAGAGGGCGAGGGAAGGAGTTGCGCAAACGTCGTGATAGCAAGATATCGAAACCAGATTAATAATTTTTTTTTTCTTGTAAAAAACCTTCCCCTGAAAGGCTCTTAATGTTGAAGTCAATAGTACTGTCTAATCAGATAATTAGGAATGGTAAATCCCTTACTCAGTATTACCTAGTTTTGTTTTGTTTTGTTTAGTTTATTTTTTCTTTTCTTCTTTTACATTTTTTTTTTCTTCGTGTGGAGTAATATTGCGCTTGTCGATGTAGTTTTCAAGAATTAAGCTTTTCAATTTATTGCAAGAAAAACTCTAGAGTAATTATCCAGTCTAGCACATATATATCAAGTATGGGAGTTTTTACAGTAGAGTCAAAAAAAAGAAAAAAAAAAGAAAGAAAATGCTTAGTTCACGCTCAATTGTTTACATTTCACCTAGTAAAGGTAGTATGCTTTTGTTGATCCACACTCTTTTTGAAATTAAGATCAAACTCACAAACTCGAAAAATATTTCCATCTCTCCTTAAATGGGCCAAGCTCAGCAGTTGATCCTTCTGTTAAGTCCCTTGCGCCTTCTCGAGTCACGTCTGTGGTTACATTTTCCTGTATTAATTCATTCGTCTCAACTTCAGCATTTACATTTTCATCTCTGGTAGCTCGCGATATTCCCTCATTGAAAACTTGTGTTATAGATTTAGATTGACCACTGCCACTACCGCCTACAGCAGTAGCAACACCGCTTTCCTTCACTTCATTTCGGCTTTTGTGTTTATCATCATCTATAGGAGATTGCCTTGAATCCTTGCTTTCCTTTTCCAAAAACACATTCTCTTCATCTTTATCCAAAGGTCGACTACGCTTGTTAGAACTATTAAACTCTGATTCTTGCCTTCGTTTGGCACTACTGGTCAACTCAATCGTGTTTAGCCTAGGTAAAAGTTTTTCACTTGAATCGCTGTTCAGCAAATCAAGCTCATTGTCTTGACTACTAGTCTCTAATCGTGGTGGCTGCAATTCGTTGTCACTTTCGTCTTGAACCGCATCTTGTACTGCTAATGGTGTATGATGCGATGATCCTCCACTCAGTATTCCTGAATACTTTGGCGTGTGCGGAAACTTGCGTAAATGAGGCTCAATATCACTACTTGGATGCGGAGACGTGGTGTTCACTAGCCTAGACTGCTCGCTTGCTAAATCGGACTTCAATACAGGAGGTTCGGGGAATGTGGGAGACGAATTAAGAATATTTTGTATCACTGCAGATCTTCCAAAGGTGGATGTTCGTTGCTTTCTTGGAGAAATGGACACTCGGTGATATGCATCAAGAGACTGTCGAATCGTTTGAATTCTGATTGGAGATTGCTTCAACTGTTGGTCTTTTGCGGGTGAGATATTTGCTCCATTTTGCTGCTGTTGCTGCTGTTGTTGTTGCAGAAGCAGCACCGATGTTGGGTGCTGTAGATTGACATTATCGGTTAATCTAGCTCCAAATGCATCACCGGCAAGTTTAGCTCGCTGTTGAGATGTAAAACGATTAGCTCTTTGTGGCGTAGATGAGTTGGGCTTGTTCGGATGTGCTTGTTCTGTTGACCAAGTTGAGGTGTCCTCTTCCACGATTGCCCTAAGGTGCAGATTACTTCGCAGTTCCGGCAAGCCTGAAGCCGTTGTCCTAAGCACATTGCCATTATCGGTACCTCCAGCAACATCAATATCAACGCCATTGTTGTTGTTGTCGTCGTCATTTAAGGCGTTTAGAAGGTTAGCGTTTGCACTGACTTCGGCAATAGGTGCCTCATAACTATCGAGCACAACATTGGCAGACAGTTCAAAAAATTTCTTCCAAAAACCCGTGCTCTGCTTAACTCTCGTACTCTCATTTATATACCCTTGGATAGCTGTTCTGAGCTTACCATTTACCGCCGCAATTGTTCTGGATAAGTTTCTGTCAATATCCTGTAATACCATTGTTGTATCTTGATCCAATTGCTCTAGTATTTGTCTAGCCTTCTGATCCTCGACGGGCATCCCGGACTTCCTCCTAGATGTGGGGGCCGCTATAGATAATCTTTTCATACTTGAGTAACTAAGAAGGCACCTGCCAAATCAATAAAAACGCACTTGCCAAATCAATACAAATGTATATGTTTTGGTTTGACTAGCTTACTTTTCAATCTTTTTAATCTACAGAAGCGAGAAGAGGGAAGAAAAAAACGTTGATAACTTTTCTCTTTAGGAACCAAGGTATCTACATCTCTTTGAGGTATATCTCTTTAAGATCTACATCTCTGTGAGGTACATCTCTTTAAGATCTACATCTCTGTGCTGCTCCACTATCTCGCTTCGCTCGATAGTGTCGGTTATTGTTGACAGTTGAGACTTGGGTATGGGAAATATAATGTCAGTGTCTTTTGCTCCAGAATGTACACCAGCCAAAAAAGAATATGACGAGTGCTTTAACAAGTGGTACACTGAGAAGTTTCTTAAGGGCAAATCGGTTGAGAATGAGTGTACAGAGTTTTGGGATAGCTATGTTACTTGTATAAATGCTAATTTGGCAAAACAGGGTATAAAACCAATGTTGGATAAGGCTAGAGAGGAGCAACCTTTTACACATGAAGAGATGCAGGAGTCGCTAAAAGATCCAGAAAAGCAATAAAAGTGTTGCTTCCACTATCGAGCAAAGCTATAACACAATCGAGCAAAGCTATAACACAATCGAGCAAAGCTATAACACTATCGAGCAAAGCGAGATAGTGGAGAAACACTGACTAGCTAGCGTTGCACAAGCTTTTAAGAAACACTGACTAGCTAGCGTTGCACAAGCTTTTAAGAAACACTGACTAGATAGTGTCGCACAAGCCTTTAAGAAACACTGACCAGTTATGCTGCGACAAACTTTTAAGTGCTGCTCGATAGTGTCGGTGGCTGCTAGTGCTGCTCACTATCTCACTCTGCTCGATGGGGTCACTAGCCAACGAGCTCAGGGGGTCATTTGTGAAAGTGGAGTCTAATATGTATACTTGTATATAGAGAACAGTCAGTAAAAGGAGCCAATAACAACTTTCCGTAGCACTTATCAGTGACACCTAATAACAGTGTCTACAAAGTGTTTTTCCACTATCGAGCAAAGCGAGGTAGTGGAGAAGCACTGACTAGTTAGCGTTGCAACAAGTTTCTAAGTGCTGCTCCTCTATCGAGCAGAACGCTGCTCCACTATCTCGCTCTGCTCGATAGTGTCGGTGGCAACTAGTTAGAGTTGCAACAAGCTTTCAAGTGCTGCTCCACTATCTCGCTCTGCTCGATAGTGTAGATAGTGTAGATAGTGTCGATAGTGTCGATAGTGGAGCAACATAGTTAGTGTGAAAATTTGATAGTTAAAAGAGAGAGGAAAAAAAAGTATGTTTATTATCTCTCTCTATAATTTATACATTACATTTCAAAAGGGATTGATGTTGGTAGAAGATGTTCCAAAATCGAGCAACACTAATGCTACAACCATATACTTTAGCTCTTCGATAAACCTCAGTGCTCGACCTACTTTAGGAAAAAGGGGTGCTGGCGATGGTGGCCAGTCGTCGACACAAAAGAAAAATAGGACCAAAGTCAATTATAATCTCAATCAATTGTTTAATGCACAAACACAGACAAACCAAGCATCAAAGGATACTGGACCTTTAAAACTGGCCCAGCAGATCCAGTTGGAAAAAACCGTACAGAAACGGCTAACAGAGTTGAACCAGGAAACTGTTAGTAAAGGATTTGAGCTACCAAAAAATTTCCATTATACAAGTATCCACTCGAGTGGCAGTGGTGGTGGTGGTGGTGCGGGTGGTTTTTTAGGGGACTCGCAAAAATCGAGACTTGGAAATACTCCTTCTACAAAGCGAATTTTGGCTGCTCGAAGAAATCTAAACCTGTATTACGAAGAAGAGAGAAACTTGATGTCCATAAACACTATTCTTGCGCTAAATTACCAATTTGTTGATTTTATTGATATAGACGGTGGACCTAAACCTGGACATAAACGGAAAAAATTGGAAAGATCAAGACCCAAGATAAGACTATGCTGTATATGCGGCTCACAATCAAGCTATTCCAGGTGTCCCCATTGTGGTTTATACTATTGTTGTGTCAAGTGCAACAAGTTGCATCAAGAACTGAGATGTGCATAACATTAAAAAGAATATATTACTAAAAAAGGATGCAAGGATTACCACATTTTCTTTTTTTGATGTTTTATATATATATGTTTTGGCTTTTTCATGTAAATGGAAAAAAATGGCAGTATAATGATGTACCTATTGGTATCGTTGTTGCTTTTGATTTTTAGCCTATGTCAAGCGCTGTCAGAAAAGCCAAATGATTATTTAAAGTTGGTTCAGTTTGCAAATATGGCCTCAGTAGGGTACTGCGTGAGCAAGGGACTCTCACCAGGTCTTTTAGGTGATCCAAAAACCAAGTGTTCTTTAGACGCGTGTAGTAACGACATGTTGAAGGATGTTGAGATAATCAGGATATTTGATTTCAACAGGATGAATGAAGTGGGGACCGGTTATTATGCTGTGGACAAGAAACGAAAGACTATAATATTGGTTTTCAGAGGCTCAGCGTCCAATCGTGATTGGGTGACTGATTTGAATTTTATGCCAATCAAGTACACGCCTATAGTTTATAACGAAAAATTTAAGGATGGCCCAGTTTATATTCGAAGCGAGTGTTTAGGCTGTGAAGTGCACCAGGGATTTTACCAGTTTTTAAAGGATAATTCCGGTGCGGTTATCACAGCAGGAGTCGAGATGAAGAAGAAGTATCCCGATTATCAATTTTTAATAATAGGCCATTCCTTGGGCGGGGCGTTCACATTAATGAGCGCCATTGAATTCACGTTACTCGGATACGACCCCTTGGTTGTTACGTTTGGCGGCCCCAGAGTTGGCAATCAGAAATTTGCTGACTTTGCCGATAAACTATTTGATACCGAAGATGTTGCTGCAAGAATAGCAAAGGAAAGGGATTTTTCGCGAGGATTCATTAGGGTGGTTCACCGACATGATATTATACCTCTTGTACCACCAATGTACTGCCATGCGGGATACGAGTACTTTATCGATAAGAGAGGATTACCACATGAGGAGTGTGATATCGATAGACGAGGTGAAAATCATTCGAATTTCTTTGGCAAAAGAAACTTTAATTTCAATTTTCGGCCTTCGTCCTACTGGCCAGAAAGATTGGGCAAATTTGAACACACTCATTATTTTAGAAAAATTACAAGCTGTAAAAATTGAAAGAAGATTTGATTGAGGATTTTAATGAATATGAATTATTTGGTGAGTAAAATTGAGGCTTGATAGATTTTACCTCCAACCTCTAATCATCTATTTGGAAAGTGAACAGTGTATATTATTGCGTGTAGGGGCGTGGAGAAAGGGTTGGTTCATTGCAAAAACAATCAAAACCGAGATTTCTATGCCTTACATACATTGAGCATGTCTTGTTTGTTACAAACCTTATACCTTTGCTTTCCCAATTCCTTACCCTTCTCCAATTCGTACTCGTTTAGTTTCTCCCAGTTACTCCAGTAAACTATTTCTTTTTCTTTCGGTAATTCGTCCGATTCTAAAATGTCTTGACCATCGTCAACTTGAATATAATTGCCATTGGTTAAATCCTTCAAGATGTTTTCAGCCGTGTCAAAGGAGTCCATCATGGTCGTTGCAATAGCACCCTTGGGCCCATTTTTGATCCAACCAGAAGTGTACCATCCTTTCTTATAAGTGAGATTGGCATCGTTTTCTCCAGCAGATTTTTTGAGTAACACCCTGCCGCCTTTATTATGGAGTTTATTCTTGTCAAACCAGATACCGAGTTCTTCAAACCCTCCAATTGGCGTTCCTTGGTAGCCTATAGACAAAATGACCAACTCGTTTTTAACGACAACATGTTCATCAGTGGGTGCAATTTGTCCAGGAAGAAGTGGATCATCAATTGCTTTATTCTTCACAAATTTTGTCGCCTCCAATTTTCCATTATCGGCAGCTAAGAACTCTACGGGGCTTTGCAAATACTCTAAGCTCCAGGTTCTCTTGTCTTTGTTGGAGGTAGTTTCCAAAGTGTTATTGTACTTTTCAAGTAGTGATAATCTTCTTTTTGCGACTCTATCCAATTTCTTTGTTGCAAGAACTTGTAACAACTCTGGCTGCAGTAAAGGAAGAAACTTTGCATCCTTCAACTCAAGCAACTCCCTCAATTCCTTATTTGAGAATGCAGATTCTAGTATGCCTCTCCTCGCAACAATTCTCACATTTTTAACTTTACTTTGTTCAAGCAACTTTTCAGCATCAACTGCAATATCAGTCTGTGCCCAATGTCGTTTGGGATCAGCTAGCAAGATTCTAGCAACATCAATAGCAACGTTCCCATTTCCTATGATAGTTACATCCTCTATTTTTTCCAATGCTGGCGGTATATACTCCTCTCCCTTTTTGTAGCAATCGGGGTGTCCGTTATACCAGTTGACAAATTGTCGAGCCGGTATCACGCCGGGTAAATTAGATCCGGGAATACTCAACTTGTTATCACTCGAAGTAGAGCCATAAGCTAGTACAATTGAGTTGTAGTATTTTTCGAGGTTGGCCAACTTCAAGTCTTTGCCAACCTCGACATTTCCAAGAAATCGTACTTTATGACGTTGCTCCTGCTTCAATGCTGATGCTGATGCTGATGATGATGATAATTTGAAATGCTTCATCAAGTTTGTGAGAAACTCCTCGCAATTCTTAACTTCCGGGTGATCAGGAGCAACGCCATATCTGCTCAAGCCAAAGGGCGTGGGAAGTTTTTCAAAGAAATCAATATGTATAACTTTATCGGCACTGGATTTATTCAATAAATGGTGCGCTGTGTAAAACCCACCTGGACCTGTTCCCACAATTGCCACTTTAATAGGTGTGGAAAAACGTCTAGAGCATTGTGAAAAGTACCTTGGGCTTGGATATCTCAAGAATGTCATATAGGAAAGAGCAAAGGATCAAGGTCATAAGAAATGGGTAGAAAGGAAGAGCTCGCTTTCGAGAAAAAAGCATTGAAAATTATCTTCTTTTCTTGTTGACAGAATATCACGATTAAAAAGAAGTTCAAGTTCAAGAGTAGAAGTGCTGGAAGCATAAAGAAGTGATTAAACTATGCTTTGGTGATTATTGGCGGAGTTGCTCTTTGACACACATTTTATTGTTACTTCTTCAACAATTATTGTCGTCCAAAGTTGTTTGCTCCTGATTCAACAATCAAATAAACATTACTCTTCCTTCTGTCACACACAGCCAACACCTCTAAAATAATAGAGTTCAAAAAAAAACCCCCCTACAAATGAGCTTCTTGACAAACCAATTTCTTTTCAATTTTTTTTCATTAAACACCTATAACATAGTAAATCTGACATATACAATTTAAGTCTCTCCAATGCGATCCAACATGTATAATTAAATCTCCAAAGCGATCCAACATCTGTTGATAATGTGAAAAATAAAAAAAAACCCACTACTTCAATTTCTTCTTTGGTCTTAATTGATTTGAGTGTCCACACTTTCTCTTACGACAGTTTGTAGCTCTTGGGGGAAGTCTAGCATAACATTTACGGCAAATAGATTTGTCACAGTTGTATTTTGAGGCCAAGGCCTTTAACGATGGTTCAATCATGGCTACTTGTTTGTTAAAAGAGTCAGTAGGTGAAAAATTTATGTATGCTTTTTTGGGCCAGAATTTTTGAGGGAATCTTTTTTTCGCCTGGGTGTAATAGTCACGTGAGTAGAAATGGCAAGATGAAGAGAGGTAAGTTTAGTGGTAGGGTATAGCCCTTATCACGTGTATGGAGAAAAAGACCCACTATCAAGCGAAGCGAGATAAGTGGCGCATTGATAACTATATATGTGCTACTACACACGGCTATGTAATTAATGGGGCATTGATAACTATATATGTGCTACACGGGTATGTAATTAGTGGGGCATTGATAAATATATATGTGCTACTACACAAGTATGTAATTCTACTTATGCAAACTTGTGTGCTTGATAGGTACTGTTTATCGAGCATAGCGAGATAGTGTGGATGATGCCAGTGGCAGCTGGTATGCTCCACTATCTCGCTCTGCTCGATAGTGTCGCATATTGGCAATTTTTACAATATGAAAGCTAAACCATGAGTGACTAGTAATCCCTTTTATTCTCTAGTTGGGGCATTGATAACTATATATGTGCTACACACGAGTATGTAATTCTACTTTTTCCAACTAGTTATATTCTTGTATTAGGCTGATTTTCTTAATCTTTGACTCTGATAACCTTTAAGGGTTATCTTGATAAAATAATCTTATGAGCTATTCGAGCTTAAACAATGTAAATAAGAGAAACCATAACTAAACACACTTGACACTACATTACTATGTTACTACACCACTACACTTTTGACACTACACCGCTATACTTTTTAAGACAGTGGCTGATATTTAGAATTGCTCTCTATTGTATCCTCGATAGTGGACCAACACTCAGGAGCTTGTTACAACACTATCGAGCGACATTATCAAGCGGAGCGAGATAGTGGAGCAGCACTCAGTACCTTGTTTCAACACTATCTCGCTCTACTCAATAGTATCGCTCAGTACCTTGTTTCAACACTATCTCGCTCTACTCGATAGTGGAGCAACACTCAGTACCTTGTCTAACACTATCTCGCTTCGCTCAATAGTGTTGATAGTGTTGATAGTGTTGATAGTGTCTTGTCGCAAAATTATATGAGAGAAAAAATGACACTGAAAAAACAAAGCTTTGAATACAACAGTGGGCAAACTCGAGTTGTACAATATACCCCCAATAGATCAATATATATCTATATCAATCGATCAATTGAAGGTCCAACTTGGTTATAATGGGTGATGGCGCCTCACCTATTGAGAAGCAAAGCAATCAGAATCATGTGTTGAGGTTGGAGGCAAAAACTGACGAATCAAAGCCTGACGTTCAATTTTCAAGTAGAAATGAAAATATTGAATCGATGTCAGTATCAGCTAATGAGTCACAGCGACTGCCTGTAGCAGGTAGAGACAGAATAACAAAGGTAGATAACAGATCTAACGAAAACCAAACCCATGAGGAAGACAACGAGCCCGATCTTGAAGCTCTAGGCGACGACCTGATACAAGAGGATCCCCATACTTCTTTTATACAACAATCACATTCGCATTCTTATAACACGCCGTCAAAGTCACTTCCTCCATTGAAGGATCAGGATCTGATTACCACACCAAAATTGTTTCATGTTGCTCGAGATCATGATGAAGATGAGAATAATAGGTCAAAGGCAAACAATGTTGTAGCCAGCTCGCCAGTAGTGTATAACATACTGTCAGAACCTCTGAGTAACATCAACAACAACAACAACAACAACAGCAACAACAATATAGTGCACCTGCTGAATCAACAGCAACTTTTGCTGAAATTGGAGGATGTAGAGCTGGCGCAAATGAGTGATTCAGAGAAAATCAAGAGCTTGATTCATAAATCTAGAGATTTGACTGTGGAAAACGAGCTGCTAAAGGAGACATTGAAATCAGCATTAGAGAGCAATAGAGAAACAATCCAAGTTCTACAACGAAAATTTTCTAATGTAGATGACCTAAATATGTCCTTGAAAGATGAAAACCGGGAAATGGTTGAGAGATTTAGAGAACAAGAAATGAAAATAAGAAAATTAGAAGAAACAAATCACCAACTAGGTGTACAGTTGGATCAATTGCGACGAATCAGGGTTGAAAAAGAATCTGAGGCTAAGGAATTTAAGGAGAATCAAAATCAACAAGAAATGAAACTTTTGCACCAGATTGAAGCCTTGTCGTCTAGTAATATCGATCAAGGGAAAAGGTTAAATGCATTGACAGAACAATTGAACCAAAGTCAAAATGAAAAGTTCACCATCAGCATGGACTTGACAAAGACAAAAAATGAAGTTTCCTACTTAAAAAATCAAATGAAATGGTATGAAGAAGAGTTAAAGTCGACGCAATCAAAGTATGCAGAGCTGATAAAAACTCATGAATTAATAGACGCAAAGGGAGGAGGATCAAGAAATTTGTCAAATCTAGAGTCCAAGATCAAAAACTTTGAAAAGCTAATTAACAATTACGAATCTACAATTCATAACCTCAGAAATTCATTGGAAGCTGAATCGTTAAAGAATGCGGAGCTCGAAGGTAAAATAAGCTCAATTGACTCACGTTCTCTCAAAGAACTAAGCGCAAAACAAGAGTTGATTGATCTAACCAAACTTCAGTTGGAACAAAGAGATGCTCGTATCCATCAACTTGAGAATTATGCAAACCAAGTTAAGGGCAATTCCGACAAAGCTGTATCTGCTTTGGAATCCACCGTTTCTGAACAACAAGAGACGATTCATGGATTGCAGGAAAGACTAGACCGGACTGAAGAAGCGCTCAAGACTCAAGTTCTAGATCATGAGTTGGTGGATACATCTGAATCCCCCGGGATCTCCCTTTCAGCATTGTATTCGGAGTATACTCACGTAAAGAAAGAATTGACACTAGAAAGAATTCAAAAGGAAAAAATAGAGAAAGAGATGGAAGTTTTTATTAGCCAATTGGATTCTGTGAAGCATCTCATGACTAATTATCGCGACCAAAAAGATTTTTACGACAACTTGACATCAGATTTACAACATAAAATGGAGGAGTTGCGTTCAGATAAAGTAGGATTGGAGAAGGAACTCAGGGCAATGAAATCAACTTTGAAGGGATATGAAAACGAAATCTCTACACAAAAGAGGATACTTAAGGATATAGGTCGTCAATTGTGCTTTGTTTTAATCCACACCAATCTTAGAGATGGTAAAGAAGAACCAATGTCATTGAGCGAGAGGGAAAACATTGAAAAGCTACTTGATCGTACTGGCAATTTTGAAAATGATGACCAGGAATCAGATACTGATAAGCTTATTTCTGATAGGTTATTAACATTCAAGGATACAATAGAACTTAGGCAACGAAATGAGGAATTAGTAGCGGCTGTTAGACAGCTTTCGAAAAGACTTGAATTGAAAGAAGAACAAAACGAATATGCAGAAAACACGGCAATTGAAGAAGCTCAAGATGCTATTTTAATTTTGGAGAATGAGTTGGAAAATGTAAATGTCAAACTAGAAACTATAACAAAAGAGCGTGATGCATTAAATCAAATCATACAAAACGAACATAGTAATGGATTTGATCGCTCGGGAGGGCTTGCTCAACAGATTTCGAGGCAAAAAGACTACGAAGATAAAATAAAAATGATCAAGGAAGAATCAGCAAAAGATTTGAGTTTAAAAGCACAAGAATTGCGTGAAACAATTGATGCCAAGAACGAGTTGCAGTCAAAATTAGCTGCTACGCAAAGAAAAACTGAACAAGTTGAAATGAAGCTTTCTATAGCTCAGAGCTCAATTGATCTTGCTATTACTGAGAAAAACCAATTGAAGTCTGAAACTTTGTTTTGGACTCAACAAGCCCAAAAATTGGAAGAGAAATTCAACGAGAAGTCGCAACTGCTACATGAATTGGAATCACAATTATTTCAGAGTAAGATTGTGGTAAATTCTTTAAAACAAGAAAAGGCTTTTGGTGATAACATGAATAAAATACTCGAAGATACCGTAGCAACATTGAGGGAAGACAAACTGAGAGCAAGTGAACTAATTAAAAATTTACAGTCAATGTTAAGCGACAAAGAAGAAGCTATTAAAACAGCTTCTCGGAAGTATGACGAACTAATTGATAATTATAAGACCCTACAACAAAAGCTTTCTGAAAGGGAAGAAAAATTGCAAATAATAGCAGGCCAATCTGATATGGCTATCAAGTCTCAGAATACAAAGTTAGAGCAAATCAACGAATTGAGCTTACAGTTGTTACACACTAGAAACCAGTTAGCAGAGAAGGAAAGGATACTAGCTGGCTTTAGTAGTAGTGACTCGTCACCACCACTGAAGAATCTAAATGTCGAGTTGGAGCAGTTGAGAGAGGAGTTGAGTGTAGCAGGTGATCGTGTTATAGAGCTTACAGAGCTGTTAAGAGCGCAGGAGAAGGACATGGCAGAGGCAGAAAGCATTTATGAAAAAGAAAGAAAATCTGCAATGGACAAACTAAGGTTAAAAGAAATTGAAAAAAGTCGCGTTGATGAAGAAATGAAAAAGATCCAAAATCTAGTTGATGCTAAAACCCAGGAGTTGACTAACGTGAAAAAATTGCTCTTGGAGGCAAATGAAAAATTGAGGTCCTATCAAGAAAAGGTTGATTCGTATAACAGTTTGGAAAACAAATTCCAAGGAAATATAAACAAAGTCACTGAAGAGCTTGAGAAGCAAAAGAGTATTAATGAAGAGTTAAAGAGGAGGTTGAATGAAGTTGGCACAAAGACACTTAATTTACTGCAGCAAGTTGATATTTTGAAAGCACAGGCTGAAGAGAGCGAAGATACAATCAAATCATTGACAGAGGAGAATTCTTCTTACAAGAGCACATTATTAGATGCTGAGAATAAATATGCCAACGACAGATTAGAGTTGGAAAAGGAGAAATATCTCATTTCAAATAGAGTTCGTGAGTTGGAAGAACACAACAGGTTGTTGCTAAATCAAATAGAGTTGACAAGTGCTACAAAGAGTGAGCAGCTGGTCAATGACAACACGGAGGAGTTTTCTCAAATAATTGGTTTCTTGCGCCGTGAAAAGGAAGCAAGTGATGCCAAGTTACCAAAAATTGAAGAGGAGAATGTTAGATTAAGAGTTAAGTTGGAAAGTTTGCAAGACGAGATTGCCAACATTCGCGCAGATCAAAAATCTTCAGCCATTGATTTACTGGCTAGTAGTAATGAGCAAATACAAATGGCGAACGAATTGGAGCAGTTGAAAATATTAAAGGAGAGAAATGCAACTTTGCAGCATGAAAACGAAAAGAAAACACAAGAAAATTTGAGAATCAGTGCGGAAGTTGCAAGGCTTAAGTTGGAATTGGAAAAGATAACTCAAGCCACCCAAGCGCAGCTAAATGAGCTCAAACTTGAACAACAAAGAATGAGATTACTTTCAGAAGAGAATTCTCGGCTCAAAGGATTATTGTCGAAATCGCAATCACCACAACCAGAGCCACCAAAAGCCACTGCTCCGGAGATTGCTAAAATGCAAGAACAAATGGACAAGTTAAAAACTAAAGCCAACGAGAGAATTGTAGCAATGAGAAAGGAATTGGGCAATAAAGAAGAGGAGGTTAAGAAGGCAAAGAATATTGAAATTAAACAATTGCAAGAAAGAATTAATGATTTGGTGACAAAATTGTCAAGTGCAGAAAAAAACAGTGGCGATAAACAAGCAGAAAAAGTTGCAAGTTTGAATAAGGAGTTGAACGCTTTGAAAGAAGAAAGGTCCAGGTTCGTTGTTGAAAAGAACGAGTTGGTCAAAAACATAACTGACTTGAAGAGAAAAGTCAAAGAGCAAGAGGAGCATTTATCTGAAAACTCTTCCAATGGTTCCACAGCCTCTGATGCTTTGCAAAGGAAAAATCAAGAACTTGAACAAACCTTGGCAAAAAACAATCTAGCATTGCAACAACAAATTGAGGCGGAAAAGGCAAAGACAAGACAGGAGGTGGAGAAAAAATTTGATATCAAGCTAAAACTTTTGACAAGAAAAGTGGAGAGGTATGAATCAGAAGCGCGCGCTGCTAAAGCAGATGGAAAGCTGATCCCTTCCTCCCTAGCGCAACCCCTGCAAGTAGTGGCAGCGCCCAGTCAGAGCACTACAAGATTTGCATCGACTACTACTTCTCCATCTCTTGGTACTTCTCAGACAAATATCCCACAGCAGCTGTCAGTGCCTTTTGCTCAACCGGTTTTTCAACCAGTTATAAAACAGCAGGTATTAGAACCCTCGACTCAGCAGAATCGTACCCAGTCTCAATTGACCACGGCTTCGTTACCGGCTTCGTTACCGGCATCGTTACCGGCATCGTTACCGGCTTCGTTTCCAGCTTCGTTACCAGCTTCGTTTCCAGCTTCGTTACCAGCTTCGTTACCAGCTTCGGTACCAGCTTCGGTACCAGCTTCGGTACCAACTGCAACATCAGGAATAACTCCCATTACTACTAGTACTAGTACTCCTGCAAATACTAATACAACTGTGAATAAACCAGCTAAGCCCATAATCAATGAACCTAGAATCACTGGTGATATCAAGCCTAAGGAAGGTGTAGAGCAAGAAAAAGTCAAATTAACACCAATAACAACCGTTGTTGAAGCGAAACCAGAGCCAACTGGCGTTGATGCAAAACCAGCATTAATTTCTGCTTTTCAAAACAAACACATATCTACGCCGTCTCAACAACAAATAAACAAAAACTCAACAGCTGCTTCACAAGTGCAAGTGAAGCAATCAGCAGGTCAGTCTACAGGCGCACTGTTGATTCAATCACCAGCTCAACACAATCCACAAACCACTACTACTTTACCACCACTACCACCACAAAACCTACAAAAACAACAACAACAACAAAAACAACAACAACAACAACAGCAACAACAAAAACAAAAACAACAACAGCAACAGCAACAGCAACAACAAAAACAAAAACAGCAACAGCAACAGCAACGAGAACTACCACCCAAGGCTCAAACTGTACAAACTTCAGTGCCTCCCATGCAAGCAAAAGCTCAAGTTAAAACATTAATACCTAAGATCCCTGAGCATCCAGGAAACGAATCTACATTAACAGTAAAGAGACCCGCCATTGCTAGAACTGACGGTAGGAAAACACAAATATCTAATAGAGATAATAATAATAATAATAATAATAATAATAATAAAAAGAGAACTTTTGACGATGAAAGGCCTAAAATCAAGAAAACTAAGAATGTGTAACTCAATTGTTGCTAAAGGTGTATTTAACATTTATACTGTATTTGTAGCTAATAAGATGAAATAAGATTAAGAGCATTAGTAGTCAAACTTGAAAACTCTGATAAGAATATTGTTTACCGAATCATTTCTATGCTTCTATACACATACGGGTTCTGTTAAAAAAAAAAATGGAGACAGAAAAATGTATTTTGAAGTAGTAATAGTCCAATCTTATAGATGTTACAAACTTATTATGCTACTTTGGTTCTTTTAATAATTTCAGTTTCGAGAAGAGCTTTGTTTACTCCAAGCAAACAAAAAAAAAATCAAACATAAAATTCCTAACAAAGCAATTGGGGCTTCCATTTCTCGCTTCCTTTTTAACAATAAAGAAAAGATCTAAATGAATAGGCTTAATATTTAGACATAAAATTTGTACCTAAGGGAAAACAGCACAATCTAAACTGACTGTGTTTACTATTGAGCGAAGCGAGATAGTGTGCAACACTTGATAGCAACACTAAGTAGCAACACTCTGCCAATCCAGTAAAATAAGTAGCAATTGCAATTAAGCAAAAATCAGTAGCAATGGTTTGTGTTGGAAAGTATACTAATAGTCAGTAGTGGCAGCTAGTGTGTTCCACTATCTCGCTCTGCTCGATAGTGTCGGACAATGGTTTGCTACTGATTTTCAGTCAGTGGTGGCAGCTAGTGTGCTCCACTATCTCGCTCTGCTCGATAGTGTCCTACACTTCTTCTTCAAAAGTTTTTTAAAGATACTGTAATCTTTCACTTACTGGTGACTGTGGACTAAAAGAGAACTAAGTGGAAACTCCAACATTATATCCCGCGTGTAATCTAGCATTACAAGGAGGCTTTATAAATAAATAAAACATGCTTTTGATACTATTTATTGTATTATACCCCATATTTTTTTTTCTGATCAAGACTCATAACCCACCGTGTGAGGATTCGTATTGATAGTGGTGGTGCTTTAAAGTGAAGCAACACACGGGTTTGATCACGAGACTAAGCAACGTGTTGACTCGCGATGTGTATGTGTGTATGTTTATGGGATGTATATGTGTATGTTTGTGGGACGTATGTGTATATGTGTTTGTGGGGGTAGTGGAGGATTATTTTGCGTTTTCAATATCGAATTATGCGCAGTACATATATTCTCGAAATATTTGAAAAACTCATGCCACCCAGCCTTGAGTTGAATTGCTATGTTTAAGCGCTCAGTGCAATTGAAGTATCACTTTTACCTCTAAACACAGCGACATTTCTAAAGATTAATACCCCACTTTTCTTTATCTCTCTTTATCTCTCTTTATCTCTCTTACTCTCTCTCTCTCTCTCTCTCTCTCTCACTCCTGTCTAAAAAAACAGGGATATCTAGATATTTAGTATTTTGGGCACTGGTATCGCTCAACAAATGCTTGGCTGTAAATTTCACTTTAGATAAAGCTTTCTCTCTTTTAAGGTAATAATATGAAGGAGAGATAGCACGGGTGTCTTTAAGTAAACTATAAACCATGCCCAATGAGTACAATTATAATAATAATAATAATAAATAAATAAATAAATTAAAAAAAAAAAAAAGGCAAAATCAGTTCTTTACTGAACTGTAGAAACAGGTAGAATAGAACTTAACAAGTACGTGCATCGCAGAGTATTGCGTGTAAGTGAGTGGGGAAAATTACCACTACTTGACTCTTTCTATTAAATAGCTGTCAATTCTCCTCCCACTTCAAATATGAATTGCTCGTATATACTATTGAATTTTTTTATATAATTGCCCGGATTAATTACCCATCAAAATAAATAAGGTTGTATATTATTCCGACGGGTGACAAGAAAAAAAAAATATGTCAAACCTCACAGAAGAGAAAATAAAAGTACATTCAAGCCAACATTCATCCATTGATGATAATTATTCCCAAATTGCACCAGGACTGAACAGTCATGTTGGGAAGAAATCTTTCAAGGATAGATTTAGGTTCATTCATTCATCCATTGATGATAATTGTTCCCAAATTGCACCAGGACTGAACAGTCATGGTGGGAAGAAATCTTTCAAGGATAGATTTAGGTTCATTCCTGATACATCAGACCATCCGCCTCAAGTTTTTAATAAAACATTATACTTTTCTATTTTCCTATTTGGTCTCTTTGGTGCTGCTCGTGGTATAGACGAAGGTAACAGTATGTATATTTCTCCCCTGATTTTCCGTCAAATTTTTTTGCACATATCAATAAGTGTTTCTAAATGCTAACCCCTTAATATTTTTTCTTTTTTTTTTTTACTTTTACAGTTTCGGGAAATCTTTCAAATCCATCATTTATAGCTAGATTTGGTTTAAATAATCCGCAAAAAACGAAGGATGAATTGGCCAATTTGAAATCAAATATTACGTCAATGGTTCAGCTAGGTGCTATAGGCGGTGCCATAATCTCAATGAAATCGGTAGACTTTTTAGGACGTGTTCGTGCATTACAGTTTGTTTGTATAATTTGGATTGTTGGTGTTATAATTCAAATTTCTTCATCGTCTGTGGGTCAATTATACGCCGGTAGATTGATTGAAGGGCTAGCAGTTGGTCAAACTGCAGCAATTGGACCAATTTATATGTCGGAAGTTGCTCCAAGTCCCATTCGGGGTTTGGCTAATTGTATATTTGCAGGAGCTGTTTATTTAGGAATAATGATGGGGTATTTTGTCAATTATGGAAGTGTTTTACATATCCCTGCAACTAATAACTCTGATGGTGGAATAAATGATAAGCAATGGAGGGTTACCTTGTCTGTGAAATTGATTATGTCTGGTTTGATTTTCATTTTATCTTTTTTCATAACAGTTGAAAGTCCAAGGTGGTTATTGAAATGCGGTAAAACTCAAGACGCAGTTGCAAAATTATCCAAGTTGAGACATTTACCAAACGATCACCCTTATATTATTGCTGAGATTAGTGATATCAATGAGCAAGTTATGGTTGAAAAAGAAGCAACCAAAAATTCAAGCTTATTAAACAACTTTAAACAAATGTTTACAAATAAAAGTATTGCTTATAGGTTTGTTTTCATTGCTGGTGCAACACAAGTGTTGGGACAATGGAGTGGTGCCAATGCGGTGACAATATATGCTTCCGAGCTTTTTTCTCTTGTTGGAATAAAAGGTATTGATAAATTGAAGATGTCTGCTGTTTTAGGCGTTGTTAAGTTTGTATCAGCTTACCTCGCGGCTTTCTTTATTATTGATATTTTGGGTAGGAAGAGATCTTTATACATTGGAATACTTGGCCAGATGTGCTGTTTACTATACTATGCCATCTTTTTAACTGTTGTTCCTCAAGCAGCAAATGAAGGTGCTGTGATTACAGGATCAGCAAAACGTGCAAGCACTGGTGCTTTGGCTGCTATATTCCTCAGCGGTACATTTTGGACTGTTGGTTTTAACTCGATTCAATATTTGATTGGTGCTGAAATCTTCCCTTTGGGTATCCGGTCATTTGCACAATCAATGGTTATGATTTTACATTTTGCTAATCAGTATGGTAATTCAAAAGCCTTACCCAAAATGATGATTGCTTTAAATCCATACGGAGCGTTTTACTTTTTCGTTGGTGTTTTAGCATTGGCATTAGTTTGGAGTTTCTTCTTGCCTGAATTAAAAGGTAGAAGTTTAGAGTCGATTGAGGAAGTGTTTACTTTGCCTTGGTACAATTTAAGACGTTGTAATAAATTGGTTCCCGATCACTCACAGATTCATAAGATTAGATATACTACTAGCAGAGGAAACACGGGATTCGATCATATTCAATATGACATGGAAAAGTGTAAACCAAGTGTTGAATATGTTGACGATCTAATGAGAAGTCGCAACTCGGATGGTGACGGAGAGGATAAAGAAGATGAGAAGAAAATATAGGCTAGAACACTATAGGTTGAAAAAAAAAAAAACTATAGGTTTGAAGCCTTGTAGCCTAGTGTTTTTGTACATGAAAGAATAAGGCTTAATGAAATTAGTTTAGTGGTAAATATATATATGTGTATATTCATAACACAATTGAAGAAGCGCAACTTTTGTCTTTCCGCATTCACAAATAGAACGCAATCGAGTGATATGTATGATTGTTACATTTCTGCTAAATCGACAAAACAACAAAAATGGGAAAGAAGAGAAGAAGGAAGGACGGGGAGAAGGGAAGAGGATTAATTAATATGCATTCATCTACATCTGTTTAATTGAAAGTGTTGGCGAGCACACGTACTCTGCTGCTCTCTCTATCAACCGTATGGATTTTTCTAAATTATGGAATTTTGACACAAATGCCACAAAATTTAAAAAACGGAAACAACTAACAATCTAAAGCTAGCTAGCGGGGGGGGGGGGGGGGGGAAGAAGGAAGAAAACACACAAAATTTTGCTCTCTGGAAATTTCTTAAAATGAGTTTTTTTTATTTGCATCGGAACCTCCTCCCGAGTGTCCAAAAAGTAATCCATTGAGAGAATTGTGAAAAAGCAGTTGCACGCATCTATGAATTGACAAGGGAATGCATTTTGGTTTTCAAGGGAGGAGGTAAATAAATTAAAAGAAATATTTTGGTTCTTACAGTGTGAGTTTTGATTGTTTTCCCGGTGGGTTTAGTCAATTTCATAACCTGTGATTTGGTAAATGTGAAAAACTCGGCACGAGGTTTTCATTTTTCTAAAAATCTATTTAATGGCATATAAAGTATATTCAGATATATTGTACATGATAGTAATTAAAGATAATCATTAATCGCGTTATCTAATTAACTATACGTATGTAAAAAAAAAAAAAAAGGTCTCCTCATTTTACGAGGCTTTAAAAAATGGCAATTCTGTGTGCCTCTCTTTTGGTTCTTCTTTTATTCTTGTTCTTCGTTTTTCATCGGCTTTTACAAAAGCAAAGATGACTATCATTTATGTTGAGTTGTGTGATAAATTAAGAAAGAAAGTAATATTTGACCTTTTCGTTTTTTGAAAGGTTACGAAAACGGCCAGGCTTGTATATATCTAGCGAAGCAGATACCTGGTTTCCAAGCGAGAGGGGTTTCAGTTTCTAAAAGGTTATCTTAATTCTGAAAATAAACAGTATGCGAAAACTTGTTTTTGACAGTTTTGACATGTGCATTCTCTAGGCTCATAACTAATGCCTTGAGGGGTTTTTCGTTATTGAGTAGATATCAGATCTCTTATTGGCTCGAGTAATTCATTTCGCAAACTGCAAAATATTGTTTGAAAAGAGTGTGTGTTGTACTGTGCTTAACCCTTAGTTGATGAAGTTTTTTTTTTTTCCCCAAAAAAATGTCAAAATTTGGCCTTTTTTTTTAGCCTTTAGTTCGGTATTTGGAAGCTGAAAAGGGAAGGGGGGTACAACTTTGCAGCCAATCATGATTATTGGTATTGTTTAATTATTACTATGGTCCCAACTACAAAACGGTCGATCCGAATATGTCAAAAAAAGGAACTAAATGAAAAGGCTAAAATAAAATTGCCAAATGAACAAACTAAAAGATACCAAACAAAAGAACTCCAAAGGGGAGAGTAAAATACCTCTTCATTGTCATTTTCTATTGACTCTTAGCTATAATTGGCTGAAAAAAAATGTAGGCTTGTTTTACCTGTCTCCATGCTCTTAGAATTGGAAAAAGAGGATTTATATATAAGCATCTCGAAAAAGCCACTTTTGTTGGATATGACTTGTGATCTTATCTATTTCATCAATTCATTATTTTTTTTTTCTTTTCATAAACTATACAAAATCTGAATAAACAAATTGAGGCTTCATGAAGAAACAGTTTAGTTGGAAAGTAGATACAACAGGCTATCCACGTGAAATATTCAATTGGACACTTTATGTGTCAATTTTTATCTTCAGTATGCTTGGTGCATTGCGTGGACTTGATCAAGGTAATAGTACGTATTGTAATCACTACCCATAGAAAGAAAGAAAAAATACCACTATAACTTTTAATACTAACTCCAATGATCAGTTTCTGCAAACGTGGCTCTTCCTTCATTCAAGAAGAGGTTTCTTAATGATAAACCAAGAACCAAAAGCGAATTAGCTGACGTCCAATCCAATATTGTGTCTATGGTTCATGTAGGCGCTATTGGTGGTGCACTTGTTGCTACTAAGCTTATTGACTTTTTTGGAAGAGTTAGATCGTTACAGATCATTTGTATTGTTTACCTTGTAGGAGTTATTGTTCAAATGACTTCAAAGAATCTTGGTCAATTATATGCGGGAAGATTCGTTGAAGGTCTTCTGGTCGGATGTACTACAACTGCCGGCCCAGTGTATGTAAATTTAAAAATTCACAATTTTCAAAAGCACTTTGATTGAAAAGTGTAGGAACTGCATCAGAAAACTTGACTTTTTTGCAGCCCTTCTTTTTTGCAGCTATTATTTTTTGCAGCTATTATTTTTTCCAGCTATCATTTTATTTTTTTTATTTTTTTGCAGCTATTGGTTTACATTTTTTTTTTGCAGTTATTATTGTTCAAAGTACTAACCACCTATTTTCTTATAGTTACCTTGTTGAAGCTGCCCCTAGTGTAATCAGAGGTGTGGTTGGTGCTATTTTCAGTGCTCCAATCTATTTGGGAGTAATGATTGAATATTTTGCCAATTATGGTGTTGTTTTAGATGTGCCTAGCTTGACTCGCCTGAAACAACCAAATGATTTACAATGGATATACACTTTGATTCCAAAAGTTATTATTCCCAGTCTCATGTTTATATTTTCCTTTGTATTTTGTATTGAAAGTCCACGATGGCTAGTTAAAACTGGTAAGATAGAGAAAGCAGTCAGAAACTTATCACACTTGAGAAAATTACCCCAAAATCATCCATATGTTATTGCTGAGCTCAGTGATATCAACGATCAAGTTGAAACTGAAAAACAAGCTACTAGTGGGTACAATATGTGGCGTTGTGTCAAGGAGATCTGTACCAAGAAAAGTATAGCTTATCGATTCTTTGCAATTGCTGCACTAGCACAAATCTTGGGTCAATGGAGTGGTGCAAATGCAATTACGTTATATGCGGCTCAATTGTTTTCCCTAGCTGGAGTTGCTGGTGCCGCTGGAAAATTGAAAATGATGGCAATTTTGGGTGTTGTTAAATTTGTTGTAGCGTATTTTGCAGCATTCTTTTTGATTGATATTGTTGGACGCAAAAAGACGTTATACATTGGATTAGGTGTACAAATAGTGAGTGTTTTGTACTATGCCATCTTTTTAACTGTTGTTCCTCAAGCCGCTAATAAAGGAGCAGATGGTACATTTACACCATCTCAAGCACGCGCAAGTAAAGCAGCTATTGCCTCGATTTTTTTCAATGCAATTGGGTGGGTTATTGGATGGAACAATACGCAATATTTAATAGGATCGGAGATTTTTCCCTTGCATATTAGATCGTTTGCTCAAAGTGCAGTGATGGTGGTTCATTTTGCAAATATGTATGGTAATGCCAAGGCGCTCCCCAAAATGATGATTGCTATGCATCCATATGGTGCATTCTACTTCTTTGCAGGGGTCATGGTACTTGGTATGATATGGAGTTTCTTGTTACCTGAATTAAAGGGAAGAAACTTGGAAGCAGTTGAAGAGGTTTTCACATTACCATGGTATAAGTTGAGACATGGTGATGTTTTAGTTCAAGACCACTCTCAAGTTAACAAGCTTACTCATGGTGACAGCAAATGTGGAGATTCAGAATCTGAAAACATGGAGTTGAGTAAGGAGACATTGGATGGTGTTAGAGTAAGTGAGAAATCAGTCTAGATACTACACTATCGAGCAAAGCGAGATAGTGGAGCGCACTAGTCGACACTATCAAGCGACACTATCAAGCGACACTGTAGAGTAGAGCGAGATTGTAGCTAGTCTGTGCTGCTCCACTATAGAGTAGAGCGAGATGGTAGCTAGTCAGTGCTGCTCCACTATCTCGTTCTGCTCGATAGTGTCGGTGGCAGCTGGTTAGTTCTCGGATTTTCTTACTAAAAAAAGCAAAGATAAAATAGAGTAAGTTGTCTTGTCCTCTGAGATCTTGTCTGCAATTTCACATTTTGATCTGAAAAATCGCATCTTATCTATTATAGTTGCATAAATGCAAAGAAACATATAACGCTACCTTTCAAAATCGGTTTGAAGAAGAGCGCTACCCCTTTCAAGGAAAAAAGCTTACTCTTTGTATCTCCCGACACTAGCTCGCTTCGCTCGCTAGTGGAGCAATAGAGAAGAGAGTAGCGACACAAAGTATACTCTACAAGGATTAATATTGACTCTTTTTAAATGCGATGGGGGGGGGGGGAGGAGGTGATGGTGTACAAGAGAGCCCAGATCAAACTCTAACATTTTTGTAGTCGACCTGAAAGTATCTTTTTACAAGAAAACTTTGACGTTTAAAATGTCTTGTTAACCCAGAAAACTTTTGTTTAAAGTGTCTTTTATTATAATTATGATGGATGAGGAGACAAAATTTGAAACCTCTGATGATTTTTAGGATTCTGGAGATTTATAGGATTCTGGAGATTTATAGGATTCTGGAGATTTTAGGATTCTAAAGGTTTTTAGGATTCTGATTGTTTTCAGCACTCTAGCGGTTTCTAAATTCTAGTGGTTTTAAAGTTCTAGTATTCAAGCTAATGGTTTTCGTTAGGTTGAATTTGTGAGGTGCAATATATACCAGATTTGTAATCTGTAAAGTTTGTTATTAGAAGAAATTTACAGTTGAGCTACATAAAAATGCAGCTGCATTCAACTGCATAATTTGGTTCAACCTTTCGGAGTTGTCTTGCCATATATTTTGCATCAATCAAGAAGGGAAAAAAGTTCTCTAAGCGGAATTAGCTTTGATTACACTATCGAGCAGAGCGAGATAGTGGAGCGACACTTTGTTATTCAAGAGTTGTCTACACTATCGAGCAGAGCGAGATAGTGGAGCGACACTTTGTTATTCAAGAGTTGTCTACACTATCGAGCAGAGCGAAACAGTGGAGCAACACTTTGTTATTCAAGAGTTGTCTACACTTTGTTATTCAAGAGTTGTCTCTATTGGTTATTGGAGCACTACCCCAAGAGCTGTCTCTATTGGTGAGTTCTATTGGTGAGTGGGTAGGTTCTTAATCGTCAGTGCTGCTCCACTAGCTCGCTTCGCTCCCTAGTGTCGTTGGGTGCAACATGGGAGGTGGCAATTGAATTGGCTCCTCCGGGGGTTGACAAGAGGATAAAATAGAGTTGAAAAGCCAAAAGTGGATAAAGAATAAAGAATAATGAATAATGAATAATGAATATGGATTTTTATTTGAATAAAATTGTATTGTTATGGATAATGAGAAATTTTGCTATTTACATAATAATAAAGGTATACGTAAAGCTTTTGTTACATCAAAAGCTTTTGTTAGATAATACCTTTGTTACCTACTCCAAAAGCTTTTATTACATAATACCTTTGTTACCTACTCCAAAAGCTTTTGTTACATAATCCTTTTGAATAATAGATAACAAGATTCAAGAGGTTACAAACCAATACTCGCACTCACCAACACTATCTCACTATGCTCGATAGCATTATAAAGTTACCACTATAATCTTAGATACTCAAGGGAAAAAAAACTCTTTAGCCCAAATAAGCTCATTGTTATCCATTAATGATGTAATGTTGCCAATCAAATATCGGTCTTTTTCTACCCCACAAAATTTAACTACTGCATCCACACATACACACACACAAAAGAAAAACCCAATATTCAATGATTATGATAACAATAGGGAATTAGATTGCTTAGGTAATTTCCAGACACCAATTGTTTTTTTTTTGTTGTTTTTAATGTCGTGTCTGAGTAAAATTAAAATAATAAAGGGGATTTTTAGTTTTCTTTTGTCACCTTGAAATTTTGCTTATCACTTTGAACTTCTTCCTATACCCATTAAAGTTGTTCAAAGAAAGCGGTTAATACCTACTAATAAAGCCTGGGATTACCTAGAAATAAACCTAGGATTATTTTCACATCAAAGACTTCTAGTACGTCTAACTAACAAGACCACCAACTTGGCAACAAGCAAAAGTGTCGTGTCGTGTCGTGTCTCCCCTTTACTGACTAATACTTCTCCTGCTATTAGCACTCCCTCATAAATTCGCCTCTCAACGGGTAACAAATTTCTTTGACTGAAAAAAAAAAAAAAAAAAAAAACTAAGAACTAAGAACTAAGAACTAAGAACTTAGAGGTAAGAACTAAGAACTAAGAACTTAAAGGTAAGAGGTAAGAACTAAGAACTTAAAGGTAAGAGGTAAGAACTAAGAGCTAAGAACTTAAAGGTAAGAACTAAGACCTAAGACCTAAGACCTAAGACCTAAGACCTAAGACCTAAGACCTAAGACCTAAGACCTAAGACCTAAGACCTAAGACCCAATAACTAAGAACAAAGAACAAAGAACTAAAAAGTGAGTTGGTTTTTTTTTATATTTTTTGGGAAAGAGTGCTAATATCGTCGCTATTCAAGGATATTTACACGGAAAAGGGTCTTTTCCCATAAGAGGACAAATTTTCCAAACATATTCGTTCCTTTATAAGCTATCCTTTTGTTGGTTTATTTACGTTTGGTGTTGGTGTTGGTGTGTGCTGGTATCAAAAAGTGGCCTATTTCATCAGGGTGTCCCGTTTTTTTCAGATTTTTAAAGTTACTCCAAATTTCCACTAGATATTGCTGCTTTCCCCCAACTTTTTGATGTTTTTACTCCCATCCGATTAGGCCAAGAGAAGAAGAACTATAAGTAACTGATACTTATACCACCGAAATATAGGGCGCGCCACTTGTTAGACTGTCACCATTCAACTTGACACTTTTTTGGGCCTACATTTACAACTCCTGAAAAAAAAAGGAACTACACGCTAAGAAGCACAAAAAGAGAGCCAAAGGGAAAAAAATCGTTTTATGATTTCATCAGCAATAATTCAGAGTACATTTATGAACTTCACCAATAGTGAACCAAATAGTATAGGTGACTTACTACCACATCCAGTGGGTACAGCAGCGCCAGCAGCAGCAAATACGGCAGCGCCAGCAGCAGCAGCAGCAGCAGCAGCAGCAAATACAGCAAATACAGCACTATCATCATCATCATCATCACTGTATCCCAAAAAGAAAAATATGTCTGATGACGTACTAAAATCAACATTGCAGGAAGATTTCGATTTTACTAGCATGCCTCTGCTCGCCGTTGACTCGGAAACGACCAGAATAAATAGCATCAACAATACGGGCACATCTACAGAATTGTCACAACTACAACAGCAACAGCAACCGTCAGGAACAAGTACAGAGGCGGTAACTAAGAAATCTAAAAAAATACCAGTCGAACTAACGGCGTATGGCACTACACCATCGGGGAAACCGCGTCTTTTTGTATGCCAGGTTTGTACAAGAGCATTTGCCAGACTCGAACATCTAAGGCGACATGAAAGATCGCATACAAAGGAAAAACCATTTAGCTGTGGAGTTTGTCAACGCAAATTTAGTCGGCGAGATTTGCTACTAAGGCATGCACAAAAACTACATGCTGGGTGTACAGATGCAATAACACGATTACGAAGAAAATCACTAAAGTCAAAAGGAGGTGGTGGAGGAGACGACGACGATGATGAGGATATTGATGATGATGACGACGCTGGTGTCTCTATTGATAACGACGACGAAGATGATTTGAAATGCGGCTCAAAACTAGACACCTCCGTTTCAACCATCTCGTCGAGAATAAAAAGGGAAGAAATCGAATTTAACCTTGACTCATTTGATAAACCCAAGGTCTTCAATGCTAAGGTTAAAAAGGCCAAGCATTTGTCAACTACCGGTAATAATGCTTCTGGTAGTGTTGCAATGTCTGCTTCTTCCTCAACAAATTCAACCAATTTAAGTAGAAAAAATTCAAACGCTTCTACTGCTCCATTACACAAACAGATGCGTGAACGTAAGAAACTTGCTTCATCAGATACTGGAATGACTGTAACGCCAACAAGATCTAGGCGTGGTGCTTCTTTTTCGGCACAATCCGGTGCAAACTATGCAATTAATGTACCAGAGTTCAATGACATATATCCACAAACCGATAATGTTGAGTTTTCGACCCCACAGTTTTTACCTTCAACAAATGCAGACGAAATGAATTGGTTGAATAATCTTACTAGTATTGCGGGCATGTCTGACAACAATATTAAATTTGACAAGTTTCAACGCCAAACTTCAATTAGTGCAAATATCAATGAATATCCGACTCCGCCAATCAATGTAAGCCAACATGGATCGTTTTCACATCCGTCACATTTCTCAGCAGTTGCTCAAATGCGGACTGATAGCGTTAATAGTATAAATTCGAACTTCAGTAGTTCGTATTTGATGCCAACTGTTACTTTGACTAACCAGGAGATCCAAAATGGTGTGCATGCCCATCAACGAATGCTTCAGCAGCAGCAGCAACAGCAGCAACAGCAACAGCAACAACAGCAACAACAGCAACAGCAACCGCAACAACAGCAACAACAACAACAACAACAACAACAACAACAACACCAGCCGCAACAACAGCCGCAACAACAGCAGTTTCAACAATTTTCACTGCTTCCTGATCAATCTCAACACCAACAATCTATTATACCCGACCACCCTCACGTGAACTTTGACTCTGCAGGATACTCATTTTATGATGTTCCAGACAACATGATGGATATCCAAATGACAGACGAATTGCCATTACATTTAAAAGTGTTAACTCCTTTAAAACAAGACGTCGAGGAAGATACAGTGAACGCCAGTAAATTGCATGAACCTAAGCAGATGGATATGGATTTGAATTTCCTTAATGATATTGATTACCTTACTCATGAGATTGATGTTAATGCAAAGTTTACGTCTGGAGGCTACTCGTTTTACGGAGATAATATATCGGCTTGTTCCTCTGGTATAGATACCAATTCTCCGGGTATCAATATAAGATCACCAAACAAGTTTGGCAATATGAATAGGTTTGACACCACTATTGATCAAAACCAATTGACTAACATTGAAAGGATTGGATCGCCACATCAGGAAATTGTCGATCGAATTCCCCCGAACAAGATAAAACTAACTAACTATTCTAAAAACAAGCTCTTCACTAATCGAATGAGGCAATTGATTAACAAGTCATTGAACAAATACCCAATTAGTGGTATCACAACTCCTACGATTCCATCGAACGAAAAACTTGAATCGTTTTTGTCCACGTTTGTCAATGATTTTTTATCACGTTTCCCGTTTATACACGTTTCCAAATTGAATGAATTTGAAGTTATGAATATGTCGGCCAATGAAGCTGAGAACAATGAAAGTGCTAGAGTGTGTTTACCTTTGTTGATTGCTACTATTGGTGCATTATTGGCAAATAACAAAAACGACTCAGAACACCTTTATGAGGCATCAAGGAGAACTATTCACATATATTTGGAGAGCCGCAAAAACTATGTTAACGAAAAGAAGAAAAACGACCCTACATCGTCATCAAATCCGTTGTGGCTTGTTCAATCTCTAACTTTATCGGTTATCTATGGGTTATTTTCGGAAAATATCAACAACGTATACATTGTTGTCAAGCAACTTAATGCGCTAAACTCGCTTGTGAAAACCTCAATCAAGGAGAAACATGAGATATTATTTTCAATCCATGGAGAAGACGAAATTATTTATAAAAACCTTACGGAATTAAATTCATCTGCATCAAATGAAACTTCCTTATTTTCAAATAATCACAATGATGAAATGAAGTTCAAAAATCAAATCAACTTACAATCACAGAGCCGTACTGTGTTTTTGATTTATCGGTTGACCAATTTCTTGTTCATGATGTATAATGTTCCATTAACCTTATCTGTAAATGATCTACATCGATTGCCAATTGCAGATCGAACTGATGAATATTTATGGGGTTTCAAAAATTATCAAGAGTTTCAGGAATCGTGTCATTCTAATAATACATCAATTGATAGTTTTATCAAAAAGCACAAAGTGATCAAGTTTAAAGATTTATTACTCAAGATCACCAAAAACGCCAACCCAGATAAACCCCCCAATATGGAGTCTGAATTGTTTGTTGGAGAAAATTTGGATTGTTTGAGTAAATTTGGTTTTATATGTTTAGTGCATGGCTTTTATGAGATTATGCTGTACAAAGAAATGAAGAAAATTGATGCGTTTCAAGTATTGGATCAAGTCACCAAACATTTTCCTAGCAGTAGCAGTAGTGGCAACGGCAGTAGTAGTAGTAGTGGTGGTGGTGGTGGTGGTGGTGGTGGTACTAGTAATACTAATAGCAGTACTACTACTCAGACTAAGCAACTTCATCAACAAAAGGATATTGAAAAATTGGACTATGCTTTATTAGTCAACTATACCAAAATCTCAACTCTTTTGGATTTGAGCATAATAAAAACACAATGTTGGGTAATGAGTTTTGATGAATTGTTGAAAGGCTTTGGTGAATTGTTGACTGGTATGGTGCCTGATAGCCCACAAAATACCCTTAGCAACTATAATTACTTGCAAATTCTTGATTGTGGATTAATGATTTTGAAACTTGCATTGTTTGAAAATAAAAGTTCATTGCGTTCTCAGCATGATGATGTGGGAATTATAAAGTTGACAAATCGTTTTGATAATAATGATACGTTTAATACTGATTTTGGGTATTTGGACAACAATAATAATAACAACAACAACAGCAATGACAACCACAACAATGACAACAATGACAACAATGACAACAACAACAACAATATTACCACTACTACCAGTACCAGTACCACAAGTAGTACCAACGGCAACGGTGGTTTTATTAGTGATTTTTTGAATCTCCATACTAATGGCAATATTGTAGAGCGAAATATTACTAGCACTACCAAAGAATTTGAAAAACTAATTGACCTCAGAGTTTCTGATCATTTTGAACCTACGGGTAACTTGATCCACTCGCAAATGTTGTTTCATATATTCACTATCCTTGCATTAGTCTCGATAATTGTACTCAAGAAAAAGAAAGATCAAGAAATGGTAATGAACTTGAACCAGGGGGGTGCAACCGATGAGAAGGACAAGTCTCGATTATTCGAAATGGATTACAAACTTCAAACCATTATTTCGTTGTTGGATAAAGTCAAACATTGTTTGAAAAATAAGTATCAAATGATATCGAACGGGAATAGAAGTGACTTTGGTAATGAATATATGGAGGGAACAGTACCGAGAATGGCATCTGGAGCACCAGGGAACCCGGCGAAGTTGGAAGAAACGTTTACCAGTTTGTATATATATAATAGTAGCGATGGGAGCAGTGATTTCTTTTCTCCAATTTCTCAGCAGAATAACGGAGTCAGTATGAATGAATTGGAGAAAACATTATACATTTTGAAAATCGGGGAAACTACTTTGAATTACATGTATGATTCAAATATCAAAGTATCTATATTCAAAAAATTGGCAGGCAGTTTGTCCCAGATTAGGAAATACATAATCGATAATGAATCTAGATTGTTGTGATAAAGTAAAAAGAACTATATCTACATATATGTTGGTGAGAAACTTCTGGTCTAAAAGGGGAGAAAGCAAGAGGGGACTTAAACATATCATATGGGTTCGTGTAAGTAATGTGTATTTATAACACTTCTATACCTCTTAAAAAAAAAACTATATTTATTCATTGCCTCAATTTTCTCAGTCCTGCTGTATCTTTGCATCATATAACAAATCATTCAATCCAACACTATACATAAAATCGTCCAATGCATCTTTATTTCTCTTCTTGCCTCCGTTGCCATTATTAATCACCGTGTTATTAGAATCACACACACCATTACCATTACCATTTTCTGACATCACTGAATAGTTCAGTTGAAAAAAAGCAGAATTATTATAAGAACGGTTCAAGTTTTGCATGTTTTCGTAGATCAAATCCGTTTTACTACTTGGGCCGGGCTTCAATGAAGGGCCTCGGTTGTTTGCTTGCTGCTGTTGTAATGACTGCTGGTAGTAATGCTGTGCCTGTTGGGGATATGTCTGTTGTTGCTGTTGCTGTTGCTGTTGTAGTACTGGTAGAGGTTGTTGTTGTTGTTGTTGTTGCTGTTGTTGCTGTTGTTGTTGTTGTTGTTGTTGTTGTTGTTGTTGATATTGTGGTGATAATGTAGTATTGAAAAATGTACTTGCAAAATCGCTTCCAGCCATTATTTGTCCCATTGGTAATAAAGAACCAAAAGAATCAATAAAGTTGTCATAATCCTTGTTGAAATTGTAATATTCAACCTCATTGACATTTGTACGGTAATCAGAACTTGTTGAAGTTGATGGAGTATTAACAGTACCGATAGAATTGGAAGGGGATACTTCATTTGATGTGGCATTTTGTGGTTTTGATAATACACTTGGCTCATCTTTGACTTTCACTTGTTCTTTAACCGAATTTCTCTGCTTTTTATGTTTTTCAGTTTCCTGATTTCTCAGGGATTTCGAATTAGACCTGCCCTTGTCGCTCAGCAGCTTATTCTTAGAACATGTTTTATGCCCTGAGACGTCCAAATCAAATTTGTTCATCAATGCCCGTTGCATTTTTTCAATTATATTGTAAAATCGATTGGACATGGGATTGGTACCCAGAAAAAATTCAAACACCCTCTTTGAAGAATTCAAAAATCCCATCAATTTGACAGTATTGTACCCTTCAGTATGGATATAGTTATTCATTTCAACACATAATATTGATAAACCTATTATCAAAGAAGCCATGAATAAACAATGAACAATTCCATACGTTTCAACTCGGTGAGATCTCGATTTGATGTAATCAATATAACACTCTAGTAATTGTATGATTAAACTCGATGCTTTCACCGTTGCCCTGGTGAAATTACACATTGCAATCTCTTGTCTATTCTTGGGTCTCTTCAAAAGACTTTTACCCCTTTTATCTCTGAAAATAACATACATAAAAAATGGACGAGACAAAAGCGTGATCGCATATAATTGAGACAAATGGATCATCAAGAGTGGTATCTTTGTATCTTCCTTGTGATCAGCCCACGAACTTGATGTTTCTTCATCGGCTGTAGTAACAACCGGCTCATCTGTATCGTTCATCACCTTATCAATTTGTAACTTTTCAGGAAGATTCAAGGACCAAACCTTGATATCGATTGCAATTCTTTCCGCTTTATAAGGGTTAATAATTCCATCAACATAAAAGCTCTTTATTGCTATTCCAATTATTTTCGCTAGTCGACAAGTTTCAAGAAGTGCTTTCAAATAAGTATCGTCAATATCATTTCCCTCGGCATCTTTTTCAAATATATCCTCACTTTGAAAATCGTCCCAGTCATAGTCATCAATAATAAGTGGTCGTCCTAGTAGTACCGATGAAATACGGTCAAAAACATAAAGACTCTTGAACAACCTCCTTCTATGTCTTATGTATGCACGATCTTTAAATGATTCATTAATATATTTACGATGTAAACCTAGTGCTTGCGCATTTCTAATAGACACTCCCAACATCAACCATGCTGTACTTCGTTGCTGTTTGGTTTGATAGTAGCACGTCGCAAGGAAAAATGCTTCTGTTATCCATAATTTTCCTATATTCATATACTTTTTGGTTAGGTAAATTCCATACTCAAAATATGCTGATGATTTCATTTGTGGAGACTGTAATTGGTAAATGAGAGGATGCTTGATCAACTCAGCGTATAACAAACCAAGACCTATTGTGAGATTGATTAAGGCAATCTGCTTAATTGAACATTCGGAATAGTTTGTATATATTGGAGTAATAATGGTGCTTTCAAAATGTTTTGCATCAAATACATAACATGATTTGTTAATGTTAACTGAAAATAGCCTCAATATGTGATTCAATGTTTCTCTATTAGGTAATGCAACTTGGATAATCTCGGCAAAATCATCTGGTTCATCCAATACTTCAAAAGAGTCCAATTCTGAAGTAAACTGGGACTCTCCTATTAGTATCGTAAAGATATGTCTACATTCAAACAAAAATGAAAGCGGTGAAGACTCTCCAACATAGCGGAGGTTCCCTCCTGAGTCATATAAAGCCCTAGGAGCATTTTCTTCATTAGGTACTGAGGTTTCAGCAAGCAGTGCGGGTGGCGAGGCACCATGTTCTGGAATTGAATCATTTTTTAGAGTGTCGTTGGCATTATCTTCTTGAGTTCCTTCTTTAGCTGTGAATTGTGGTCTACCCTTTATTGAAGCTTGATAATCTCCTTTATGGGATAAATGCGTTGTGTTGGTATGCTCTTGTTTTGAGTTATTGACAACGGTTTGATGAAAAGAAGGCTGTTTTTGATTTCCTTCCTTTCCATCTTCCTTGCTCTTCACCTCCTTCTGCTTCTCTTCCTTCTTTTCCTTTTTCTCTTCATTCTCTATATTTTTTCTTCTCTTTTTCTTCTTCTCCTCCCCCTCTTCCCCATCCTCTTCTTCTTGTTGTTGTTGTTCATGTTCTTTTTCTTGTTGTTGTTGTTGTTGTTGTTGTTCCTCTTCTTCTTCTTCTTCTTCCTCCTTCTTGTTCTCCGCCGCCGCCGCCTCCTCCTCCTCTTCCTTTTCTCCCTCCTTTTTCCTCTTTTTCCTCTTCTTCTTCTCCTCGTCCTCCTCATCCTCATCCTCATCCTCATCCTCCTCATCTTCCACTACTTTACCGTCAATTTTATGTAACGGGAACATAGTCAATGGCTGAAAGTGAATAGGTATTCTGCTCTTTTGTTTCAAAACCTTCAAAGTATTCTTATCAATATGACTATCATTTTTAAAGTGTTTATGAACAAAAGTATGAGATAATGCTGTTGATACGGCAGACGATGACGACAGTTGCTGATTCGCGTGTGACGCCGCTTTCGGTTTCACTTCTCGTTTCTTATTCTTCCTCCTGATTGTTCTTCTATCAACTATATTGAACAGACATTCAATTTGCTTTTTCAAACATAGTTCACAAGGAGCTTGTCCACTGCACTTGAACTTCCGTTTCTTGCAGTAATCGCAAGCCTTGCTAACTTTAGTCCTCTTCTCGATATCTAGACTATCCATGGTTTCAAAAATTGCCTTGCCTTCCCCCCTTAAGCCCCAAGTGGAAACTATATGTGGGCCGATTAGTGGGACTTATACCAAAGGTTTGAAAAAAAAAAAAGAGGGTTGATTTCCCAATCAAAACCGAGATTTTCCTCACTGATACCTCAAATAACACCTCTCCTTAGCTTACAAGGCCATAAATATGAATGTAATTTAAAAGCAGCCGTATCAATACCGTGTCAATATTGCCAACTGTTCAAAGTGCAAAGTTTGTAATACTATTCAATGAGTAACGGGCTATCAAGTGTATGAAAAATCAGGGAAAGAAACGGATAAATTTTCTTCAATTTTGAATTAGTAATTATTTCCCAATTGGGAAATCTTCAACGAATTTCTCTATTTATCCGTTCTTTTTTTTTTTTTTGACATCTCCTGTAATATTATGTGCTACCATGTGTCCCTTTTAAAAGAGAGAGAGCAATAAGGCTATGGCAGCAGTAGCAGTAGCAGAAGCAAAGGTGGCGGTAGCAAATGCACCACCAGCAAATGCACCACCAGCAAATGCACCACCAGCAAATGCAGCAGCAGCAGCAAATCTAGCTACTCTACGTGACGTGATTATCGCAGCAGTAAAGCAGGAGGCACCAAGCAGCATATCTAGCTACTCTATGTCACGTGATTATCGCAGCAGTAAAGCAGGAGGCACTAAGCAGCATATCTAGCTACTCTATGTCACGTGCTTGTCACAGTAGTAAAGCAGGAGGCACTAAGCAGCATATCTAGCTACTCTATGTCACGTGCTTATCACAGTAGTAAGTAGGAGGCTGCCCTTTTTCTTTTTTCATTTTTGAGTTACAGGGCCGCCCTTTTTTTTTTATCTTTTTTTCTTTCCTTTTGGACAAGAAGGATTTTGAATTGGCTTCCTTTGGAAACTTTGGTTGTTTTTTCTTTGCTCGATAGTAGAGTACACTAGCAATACACACGGGTTTGATGGTTAATTCAAGTTTTGCTCTAAAATAGAAAATAATCGTGGTTAGATGAAATCAATCTTCTCTTCCTTATAGCTTCTTCAATTTTTGAGGCTTTGTTTTTTGCTTAGTAAGTTTATTAATCCATATATTAGTTGATTGCTTTGTAATGAAATGTAGAAATGACGTATTACCAAAATATTCTCTTTAAATAGCAAGCCCCAATCCAGCTTGAAATTGACTCGAGAACCACTCTATTGATATCTAGGAATGACATTGCCTATCAAGTTGTACACATTTGGAACCCCCAATGGTCACAAAATTAGTATCTTTTTAGAGGTATTGAAATTAGCATATACTGTGGAAAAAGTTGACATCACTAAAGGTGAAAGTAAGAAAGATTGGTTTGTTAAGTTGAACCCAAATGGACGTATCCCAGTTATTGTTGATCCAAACGTCAAAGGTGAAGGCGATAATGGTGGCTTAGTGTTGAGTCAGACGGGTGCTATTTTGCAGTATCTTGCTGATACGTACGATAAAGAACACAAGTATAGCTACCCTTTTGGCTCAATTGAGTACTACAAGACATTAGAATACTTGATCTTCCAAGTTAGTGAGAATGGACCCATCCAGGGCCAAGCTAATCATTTTGTCGTGTTTGCCAAGGAAAAGGTACCATACGGAATTAACAGATACTTGACTGATACAAAGAGAATCTATGATGTCTACGAAGATATTTTAAGCAGAAACAAAAACAACGGGTCCAAATATTTAGTTGGTGATAGATATACAATTGCCGATTTCGCCTTGTATAGTTGGACTGGTGGTTTAAAACTTTTAGATATCAATATCAGCCAATGGCCCTTATTGAGTAAGTGGTACCAAGCCTTGTCTGAAGTACCTGGTGTTCAGGAAGGGTCAAAAGTGCCAGCTTGATAATCTGCGACACTATCGAGCAATCAGTAGCTTGTAACTACACTATCGAGCACTCAGTAGCTTGTAACAACACTATCGAGCAGAGCGAGATAGTGGAGCAATACTTTATAGCTTGTAACAACACTCAGTAGCTTTTTAGTAGCTTTTTAGTAGCTTTTTAGTAGCTTTTTAGTAGCTTTTTAATAGCTTTTTAGTAGCTTTTTAATAGCTTTTTACGACACTATCGAGCAGAGCGAGAGGAAGGAAAGGCTGAAGAGAGGGGAAGGAGGATGGCTCTTTCTCTTGTAAATACTGCTAATCTTCCTTGACATTTTATTATTGCTTATAAATCAAAAAAATTGAAAAATAAAACAGGTAAAAAATGAATAATCCACAGTTTTGAGGTTTAAATGGTTTAAGAACCTCAAAGTTTCTTCTAAACTCTGTTCGAAAGCTCTTTACAGTATTTTGTGTTGATTCAGCATATGTAATTAAGTAGAAAATATGGCTTTATTACCTATTAAATTGTACACTGCGCCAACGCCAAATGGCTTCAAGATCAGTATTTTTTTAGAAGTGTTGGGATTAAAGTACGATAGTCAAATATTTGACATTAGTAAAGGTGAGACTAAACAGAATTGGTTTGTTGAGTTGAACCCAAATGGACGTATCCCAGTTATTGTTGATCCAAACGTCAAAGGTGAAGGAAAAGGTGAAGGTGAAGGTGAAGGAAAAGGTGAAGGTGAAGGTGAAGGTGAAGGAAAAGGTGAAGGCGATAATGGTGGCTTAGTGTTGAGTCAGACGGGTGCTATTTTGCAGTATCTTGCTGATACGTACGATAAAGAACACAAGTATAGCTACCCTTTTGGCTCAATTGAGTACTACAAGACATTAGAATACTTGATCTTCCAAGTTAGTGAGAATGGACCCATCCAGGGCCAAGCTAATCATTTTGTCGTGTTTGCCAAGGAAAAGGTACCATACGGAATTAACAGATACTTGACTGATACAAAGAGAATCTATGATGTCTACGAAGATATTTTAAGCAGAAACAAAAACAACGGGTCCAAATATTTAGTTGGTGATAGATATACAATTGCCGATTTCGCCTTACTTGGTTGGGCATTTCGGTTGCCCAGATTGAACATAGATATTCATTCTTGGCCATTATTAGGAAAATGGTTTGATGAGCTAACTCAAATCCCAGCCGTTCAAAGGGGTTTAATAGTGCCGCCACATTAAAACAAAAATTTTCTATCCAATTTTATACAAAAAAATACTCAAATACTGTATTCAACTTGATTGGTAAAATAGTCTAGTACTCTAATCAACTTTATATGTAAAAAAGACTTTAATACTCTAATACTCTATTCAACTCTATATGTAAGCAATTCTTCATAATACAACAGGTCATTGGTTTCTTATTAGTCACTCACGTGACGACGAGCTAGTGTACTCCACTATCGAGCCGAGCGAGAGAGTGAAGTAACATTATGTAGCCTGTTACAACACTATGTAGCCTGATACAACACTATGTAGCCTGATACAACACTATGTAGCCTGTTACAACACTATGTAGCCTGTTACAACACTATCTCGCTCTGCTCGATAGTGTTGATAGTGTTGAGCTTGATAGTGTTTAATGTGCTGAGTTTCAAAAAAATCTGCTCGCTTAGCTTAGTGGTAGAGCGTTGCACTTGTAATGCAAAGGTCGCTAGTTCAATTCTGGCAGTGAGCAATTTTTTTTCTCAACAGTTGTTAGCCCTTATACTACATCCACCCATCGATTACAATGTCTACACACCCTAGTCATGTTTACAAAATCCCTCGCCTTCAGCTTCTCTCGTGTCTTACCAATTAGCTTAATTTTTCAGTGGGAAAGAAAACGTTGAAGGAGAAGAGAGAGAGAAAAAAAAAACAAAATATTGTAATACTATATAAAAGATTTATATATTAGAGCTAGTTGGAGTGAGTATAACTGGTACAGCTACTAGAGGTAGGTCAAGTAAATACACGATATGCTACCGATGTTTAATAGAGGATCGATACTATGTAGAAGATGTTTGATGATACCACAGACTAATAGAAGGACGTTTCTACTTTTGAGAAGTATGTCACTCGATATATCCTCGAGCAGTTTAATCAAACCCAATTTTTGGGCAAGAGGAAGAAATAAGTCGGTAATGATTGCTACGAGAAACCTTGGATTTGTGAAGATAATAGCTAGAGCCACGAAGATCCCGGCTTATATTGGTGGAACTATGGCCGCAGGAGGCACCTATATTGCATATAAAGTGGAACAAGCAAGCACATATACCCAAGATAAATTGTCTGCATTTAAAGATTTCACAGATGGCGTTTTTGACAAAACGGGGGATTTTTTCAAGAGCATGACAGGGAATAGTGGGACAGGCAATGATGGTGGAGCCGGTGGCGCTGAAGGTGGCGCTGGTGGAGCTGGCGGCGGTGGTGGTGGAGAAAATGATGCCGCAACTGCTTTGGGAGCAACTGCTGCTGCTGTTGGGCTAACAGTGGACGATGACGATGACGCAGATGAGACCGCTGTGGAAGACGAAGACGAAGACGAGGAGACCATGAAGTTAATTGATGACGATGAAGACGAGGATTTTGAAAGCCAAGAGGAAACAGATGATCACATGTTGAACTTAACACGTCAAATGATTGAAATAAGAAATTTGTTGGCAAGCATAGACCACGATGGAATTAGATTGCCATCAATTGTTGTTATCGGTTCTCAATCGAGTGGTAAGTCGTCTGTCTTGGAAAGTGTAGTGGGTCAAGAATTTTTGCCCAAGGGGTCAAATATGGTGACCAGAAGACCCATTGAACTCACATTGATCAATACACCCGAGTCTGCATCGAATGTAGCAGAATTACCAGCATTGAAAATGTCAAACATAACGGACTTTACGCAATTACAAAAAATACTCTACGACTTGAACATGGCTGTGCCTGAATCAGAGTGCATATCCAATGATCCTATCCAAGTGACAATCAGGTCACCAAAAGTTCCCGATTTATCCTTAGTTGATCTTCCAGGATATATTCAAGTTGAGGCGGCTGATCAACCCATAGAGTTGAAGAAAAAAATAAGAGAGCTTTGCTTTAAATACTTGGAACCACCAAATATCATTTTGGCAATATCGGCTGCTGATGTGGATTTGGCCAACTCTGCCGCATTAAGGGCGTCGCGACTAGCTGATCCAAGAGGTGAGAGAACTATTGGTGTGATTACAAAGTTGGATTTAGTTAGTCCCAAAGTTGCAAGAAAAATCTTGACTAATAAGAAATACCCATTGAGATTGGGGTACGTTGGTGTGATAACAAAAGCTCCTTCTACCAAAGAGGGGGGTGGGCTTTTTTCGCGATCAAAAGTGACCGGGTATCAAGCATTTGTTGCTCAGCAAAACTTTGAACATACTTACCTAAAGGAACACCGAGATGAGTTTTATGGCACAACTGTAAGCACTAAGAACTTGAAGAAGAAATTGATGAGGGTTTTGGAAAAGACAATGGCTGCGTCGTTGAGACCGACTCATTTGGCAATTCAGCAAGAAATGGAGGAAACTGCCTACCAGTTCAAAGTAGAATTCAACGATCGTCCATTGACGCCGGAAATGTACTTGGCTAATAACATTGATATGTTGAAGTTAGGGACTAAGGATTTGAGTCATGAGTTTTCACGTAATGAACTAAAAGCCATATTAAAGAATGCTTTGGATCAAAAAGTCTTGGACTTGTTAGCAGAGAGATATTGGAACAAACCATTTGACTTGAATAGCTCCACCACTGTTGCTGTTGAACCAAACTTGAAAGAATTGACTCAATCGATCCACGATGATGATTTGTACTGGCACAAGAAACTAGATTTGGCATCTGGTTCATTAACAAAATTGGGAGTTGGTAGATTGTCAACCAATTTGATTACTAATGCATTGTTAACTGAGGTTGACAATTTGGTTGATAATACACAATTGAGAAAACACCCCATGGCCAAACAAGCAGTTAGAGATGCGGCTAAAACAGTGTTGAGCAGTAAGTACTACTCTACAGCTGATCAAGTTGAAAATTGTATCAAGCCGTACAAGTACGAAATTGAGCTTGAAGATAGAGAGTGGCAAGCATCAAAAGAAAACGCCGTTAATTTGTTAAAAGAAGAAATGAGACAGTGTAATGAGCTATATCACGATATAAAAGCAAGGGTTGGAGGTCGCAAACTACAACAGGTTATCACATACTTGGAAAAATTAAAACAACAAAAAACAGCAGATGTGGACCTCACATCGAATGAGACGTTAGGCTTTTCGCCAACTTTGATCCAACGTGGTAAAGAGGCCATTTTTTTAAGAGATCGTTTGTCAATATTAAAAATGAGACACCTGTTTGTTAAGAATTCCAAAAAGTGTCGTTCAAAGGAAAATAAATACCAGTGCCCCGAAATATTTCTTGACGCCGTTGCTAGCAAGATTGCATCTACTTCTATATTGTTTTTGAATGTTGAGCTATTAAGTGATTTCTATTACAACTTCCCTCGAGAATTGGATATGAAGTTTTTCAATAATTTAAGTAAAGAGGATATTGAAAAGTTTGCCAAGGAGGATCCAAAAATTAAGAAGCATATTGAATTACAAGAGAGGAAAGATTTATTGGAAAATGCATTAAGTAAAATTGAAAGTGTTTTAGCTATACAACGGACGCAAAAAAAAACTGAGTCTGTTGATAATGATCAGAAATCATTATTCAAATGGTAAACATTAGACAGCACTGGCCTACAAATATTCAAAAACAATCCTAAAAAAGAAGAGAAAACAAAAAAGGAAGAATAACCAAGAGGGGAAAACCATCCAATTTTCGAATAGGTTTTACACAATATTTATTCCTTGTATTATTTAACTTCTATTTAAGAATATCTGTGATACGATCAAATATTGTTTCTATTTGCAATCCATCGAGGTTTTGGAAAACCGATTGGAAGGTATGTAAATCAACAACTTTCTCACTTGTACTCATTGCAGATTCGAACTCATCGCGATCTTGTCCAGATCCATTTTGTTGCTGTTGCTGAGCTTGAACATCAACTCTATGATTCATCAAATCAACATTGCCTTGAGCAGTAATCAACATTTGTTTGATCTCCTCTGATAATGATCCAACTCCAGAATCTTGAGTTTCAGCAGTACCTTCTATATCCTCTAATAATGTCGACAGTATTGCACCAACGCGACATTCCAAATCAATAAATAAGAAAGATTTTGAATCACATCTCAATGCAGCAATACCCAGTGTATGTTCTTTTACAAAAACCGGTTTTAATTGGTTTGGTTTGAAGATGTACAATTTAGAAGCCACTGTTAAATCTTCAACATTTTGTCCATCGTAGTTTGTATAATAATTAATAGCCAAAGCAATCAAGTTTCTTCTTGAATCAATGGTGATCAAATTTCTACCACCGCTTGTACTGTGCACTTTTGTCACCAAATCGGTCAATCGTGCCGAAATAAGGTCGTAAACAAAGAATCTGGTTTTTGATAATACAACGAGGTAATTGCTGAGGAAATGTATTGATCTTATTTTGGACTCGGTCAATATAGGGATATTAAAATCGGGTATTGGTTCAAAGGTTTTGACATCGATACAGGTGATCGAGTATTCATGACCTAAAAATATTATAGAGCCATCATCTGACCAAGCTAAAGAAACTGCATCAAATGTAGTGTTGGACGTTGCAGGTTTTTGTTTACGCAACGTCCATGCAATTTGTTGGGACTTGTTTTTGTTCTGATTTTGTGTGAAGTTGGTTGTGGAGGTGATGACTTTATATGCTTCTTTGGGAAATGTTGGTCTCCATACTCGCACACTTCCTTTGTTGTCTGCAGTTAAGAACGCCACACCGTTGAAATATGAAGATGGTGCAGGAATCAAACTCAAAACTGCCGTTCCTTTCCCGTGAGGGTCAATAATTTTTGTGGTTAGCTCCCAAACTCCATTTCTGCTATCCTTATCCTTATCCTTGTCCTTGTCCTTTTCTTTGTTTTCGTTAAATTTCCAAAATTTCAAAGCATATTGTTTATCCTTTGTCGATATCAACGAGTCAACTTCTGAACTTGTCACTTCGTCATATGTACACATCCATTCCCCATCATTGGAAAATTTTAAAAGCGAAATCTGCGGATCACTAATCTTGCTCTCTCCGCGTACTTTACCAGTTGAAATTACCGAAGCTACGTTTTGAACAAAATTCTGCTCATTTCTCACTATATCAAACGCTTGTATAGACGATTCGTTGGGGAAGTACAAGTTTTTTGTTTTGGTATGTATTTCAAAAGCACAAGTATAATCATATTTCAATTTGAGTTTGTTGAAATCGTTCTGATAATTGACATCCTTTTTCAACTTCTTCTTAGTTCTTGATAAAGTTGTCTTTAAATTATTGGCAAATTTAGGTCTAATTGTATTGACTGATAACCTTGAAACCAAATCAACTAAGGATAAGACTAAGACTTCGAAATTAGCAACATCAGTTTTTAATAAAAGTGTAATGTAGTCATTTTTATAGATATCGATGGATAGTTTCTCAATAGTTCCATTCAACCTTGGTAAAAATTGTTTCTTTTCGGTTTCCAATTGCCAAAAAATTAGTACTTTTTCGATACCTCCAGAGAGCAAATAATTGTTGTCACTTGAAAACTGTAATGCATTCACTTGGTCAAGATGCCATTTGAAAAGACGTTGTTGCCGCTTTTCAGTGTTGTTGTTGTTGTTTGTTCTCATGAGGTCACCATACAAGATCTGAATTACACCTGAATTTGTTCCCAAGGCAATAACAGAGTCATTGGAAACCGCTATGGAGGTGATGGGTGACCTGTATTGATATGGTATAACCTCTTTTACTATTAGTTCCTCGACTTTTTTTCCTCCCCAGGTGGGGGATGGTGAAGTTGATTCCGGCAGTTCATCACTACTACAGTTGCTATAATAAGTTGCAAGATCCAACAACAATATTGTTTGGTCACAAATGGCAAACGCAATCTTTGTCGTATCCAAGGATACCGCATATTGCAACACATTGTGAATCTCACCAATAGTACTTACTGAGTCTGCTGTGCGATCAATGGAGATTAAATGCCTAGTATGCCAACTTTGATTTTTCTTCTTTTCTTTCTTCCCGGTAACTGCAATGTACTTGTTGTGTCTAACACAAACTACAGATAAAACGCTCTGGCTTTCCAACTGTTGTTGAATACTAGTAACTGTGACCACGGGGTTGGGTAATTTATCCTTATAGTTCACAATAACAATCTCACCAAAACTTTTGAAAAGAATGACTTGATTAGGATTGGTAACGTCTAGTTTAACGTCGACTAGGTCTCTGAGATCCACATCTATAGTCCTTATGCACTGTCTTGTGGATACGAAATAAACTCTGATTTGACGTGACAATGTTGTTATCAAGTACCTTCCATCCTGTGAGAAGATTGAAGCCGAAACTTGTGAATAGGGGAGTTCAAGAGGTACTCCTCCCGTGACAATCGATATCGACCATTCGTTTATTGTCGCCGACGGCATCTCTGTACAAGCTTATTTTTACCCCGTTTGTAGTCCTCTTGTTTGTTCTAAGTCCACGTTGCTTCCACGCCCAACGTTCCACGTTTACCTCAACTATGCAGTATGCCGTATGCCGTATTTTCCTCAAAGAAAACTTCAACTTGCGATGCCCTGGAAATTTTCAATTTTTGCGATGAGCTCATTGAATTTTTCACATCGCCAAAAATTCAACCAAAGAAAAAAAAAAGGGCAAGAAGAAATCGAGTTAATAAGCAAGACATTTCTGTTGTACGAGTTGACTTATCTACTGCTGGAGCTGGTATTCTGATTGGTTGATATTTGAAAAGGACTCTGTTATAAATCTGAGAGACGCACGGGTTTTTGCTTGTTACAGGTTTGTTGATATAAAGTATATAAATAAAAGACAAGAATGATTGTTCCAATACGTTGCTTTTCATGTGGCAAGGTTGTAGGCGATAAATGGGAAACTTATTTAGAGTATTTGCAAGATGAAAATGTTACGGAAGGTGATGCTTTGGATAAGTTGAAATTGAAAAGGTATTGCTGTAGAAGAATGATTTTAACTCATGTTGATTTGATTGAGAAATTCTTAAGGTACAATCCTTTGGAAAAGAAGGAAATAAATTAGAAGAAAGAGGAAAAGAAGGGGAACAGAGAGAGGAAAAGAAGGGGTCAGAAAGAGGAAAAGAAGGGGAACAGAGAGAGGAAAAGAAGGGGTCAGAAAGAGGAAAAGAAGGGGAACAGAGAGAGGAAAAGAAGGGGGTCAAGCTTATCAGTAGTTATCGTTTTTTTTGTTCTATTTATATAGTGTCTAACATATGGCAAGTTTAGTGTAGACTCTTTATTTCATACACTTTTACCATCTCTTTGGTATTTCTTGCACCAGCGTCGCCTTGGGCTCCCCTTGTTGAATTCTCTATGCTTCAATTATCAGCTTTGACAGTATCAATAGCTTGTAAATACTCATAAAACCAAGCATGTAATTGCAAATGACCATCAAAGTTTAATTTTTCATCTACTGAATGGATACCCATGCCACCAATAAAACTGTCAACGTAAAATGGTGAGTATCTAAAAATATTTCTGGTTAAATTCCAATAATACCTAGTATCGGTATTGCCCGTCATGATAGCGGGACTCGAAACAATAGGATACGTGAGATTAGTAAATACGAGGTCTTCATAAACATGTCTAGTGACTCCAGAAAGATACTGCCATACTGTGTCATTTGTCGGAGTTAATGGCGCCGCTTCTAATCCTTCGTGGGTTGCAGTAATGGTGAATTCACCACCACCACCATTACCACTGCCATGCTTGTAATCTTCCGGAGTATACACTGACTTACCAAATGACTTTACCTTGATATTGTGTCTTTTAGCAACCTCAATAACTCTTGCTGTGAACTGTTGTTTAACAAACTCGATATTTGACTCAATTGCAATTCGATGATTAACTAACAATTTGGTGTTTTCAGGTAACGCATTGGCTTTTTCACCTCCGCTAATTATATCCAAAGCCTGTGATGTTCTAATCAAGTATTTCGAGAACTTATTCTGAGAGATTTTTTCAATCAATTTTGCATTTGCAAACTTATCATAACCAGATCTCATGATTATCTTCTTGAAGAAACTAGGGATTTTGTCTTTTGGATCATGAACTGCTAAACATTGGAAATAGTTGAAAATTGGATTACGCGGGGTCAATACTGGACTATATGGATCCTTTTCTATCAAGTAACCCAATTCACTTATAATACCAATCGACGTGTGATCCGGTGGAATACTTGAATGACCACCGGGGGTTTCCAATTCAACAAGAATATCAATGTACCCCTTTTCACCTGTGCCAGGAGTAGCAATTATAGTGTCAGTCATTGTATCTGTGGTTAATCCTGGGCCCTCATCGACAACAGCATAAAATGAATCTTTGCCCCATTTAGATTCCAAATGGTTAGCAATATGGCTAGCCCCTTGTATGCCTGATGATTCTTCATCAAAACCAAATGCTGCAATTATTGTTCTTTCAGGTTTGTAGTTTTGCGATAATAATAACTGCAAAGTTTCCAAAATTGCAATTAAGACATTTTTACAATCGGCAGCGCCACGTCCATATATGAACTTACCATCATAATGTCCCTCTAATGGAGGATATGTCCACTTGTTCAACGTATCTTTTTGAATAGGCACTGTATCCTGATGAGCAGCTAATAAGATTGGTTTCAAATCCTTGTTGGAACCTTTCCAAGTGTAAACCAATCCAAAAGTGTTGACTGTTTCCACATTCAAGTTTTCATAAACCAATGGGAAAGTATTTTGCAAGTACAGATGAAACTTGGCAAATTTCTTCCATGTTTCTGGGCTTTTATCCACTGAGGGTTGGTTATCGAAGATTTGAGTGTCGATTTGGATTGCTCCAGATACCCTTTTAATTGACTTTTCTTTGTAATTTGCATCATTTAAAATGGAAACAACCGTTGAATTATCTTTATAGAATGATTTGGGAGCAATTATTTCACTCACAGGACATACTTTGGAATCATTCTTGGGGATTGCGGTAATTGCAATCTTGAAATACTCAAATAAATTGGTTGAAAAAAGGATAATAAAGAGAAAGACAATAAATGATATTGCAGCAACAATTGAGAATTTTCTCTTTTTAAAAGTGGCATCATCCAATGGAAGACCAATCATCTTGACTGAAAATAGGACCCGTTACCTTTCAAAAAGAGCTTGTTTGTCTTTTTGTCCTTGCTTTCCTTAGCTTCCTTAATCGTCGATTTGGAATATGGGGTCCGTTTTTTTTCAAGATAACTGTGGATTCATTTGGTAGCGGATAAATGACAAATGGGGAAAGAAATTCCGTCACCTATGGAAAAAGGATAAAAGAATTTCGTGCCGTACTGAAATTCCTCAGCGAGTAAGACTATCGAGCAACACTATTGAGCAACACTATCGAGCAAAGCGAGATAGTGTTGTAACACTTAGTAGCTTGTTACAACACTTTGTAGCTTGTTACTATACTATCGAGCATAGCGAGACCATCTGCCATCGACACTGTGTAGCTTGTTACTATACTATCGAGCATAGCGAGACCACCTGCCATCGACACTGTGTAGCTTGTTACTATACTATCGAGCATAGCGAGACCATCTGCCATCGACACTGTGTAGCTTGTTACTATACTATCGAGTTCAGCGAGACCATCTGCCACCGACACTTTGTAGCTTGTTAAAACACAATCTCGCTTTGCTCGATAGTGTCGTAACACTGTAATTTCTTATCATACTAATTTATCATGCTTTTATTCACAAAATACTCTTTTTGAGGCCATGGTTTGTATCTGCTGTTTGCAGTTACTATGTTTTATTACAATTTTCGTAGCAAATTGAAACCAATTTACAGACGAGAAAAATGGATACTTGTAGATTGATAACACCATCAAGATGAAAGGTACCTGTTCTCAACTTGCAAAAAGGAAAACAGGGTTGTTTCATGTATTGCTAGCCAGTTTCGACTCATTGGTACTTGTTCTATCTTGATTATATTTTCTACATTCTCCACTATCTCGCTCTACTCGATAGTGGAGCACACTGACTAGCTGGTGCCAACACTGACTAGCTGGTGCCAACACTGACTAGCTGGTGCCAACACTGACTAGCTGGTGCCAACACTGACTAGCTGGTGCCAACACTGACTAGCTGGTGCCAACACTGACTAGCTGTTGCCAACACTGACTAGCTACTGCCACCGACACTTTGTAGCTTGTTACAACACAATATCGCTCTGCTCAATAGTGGGCATCTCGATAGCGCTGTCACGTGACAACACACGAGTTTTAACGAGTAAATGTATTTTGAAAAAATTTGCTTACACAGAGTTGACTTTTTTGTAGGCAGCTAAAAAAGAGCAGAAATGAGTATGTAGTTGTAATACCATTTTTGAAGAGGGCCAAAAAAACATAGGTAAAGTAAGAAGAGGAGAGGGATAAAAAAGCCAGGGACAATAAAGGATGCAACCAAACCCATGTGGGTGTGCTCGATAGTGTCGTAGAAAAAAAAAAAGGATGCAACTATATTCAAATCAAGTTACATCAACAACACACCCTCCTGTGCTTGAGCTAGATGGGACAAGCCCGTGAGTAACATGCTTTGATCTCTTTGCGAGATAGTGGAGACACCGTGATAGTCAATGATGTTATTAGTCAATGATACTAGTCAATGATGTTACTAGTCAATGGTGCTCCACTCTCTCGATCTACTCGATAGTGTCGCTGTACACGAAAACAAATTTTTTTCAAGGCTTTGTAAAAAAAAAAAAAACACAAAATTTTAAGGTAACTAATTTGTATGCGCCAATATGATTAAAAGTTAGCGTCGGATTTTAAATAAGGTGAGAGTAAAGTTCAATAAAACACTTGTAGCTATTGTTACAATGTTTCCAAAAAAATTTCATAACGAGGATAGAAGTAGTCTTATCAAGCTGTAATAATTCTGTTGTACTTTAATAAAAACCCACAATACAACTGGTAAGTTGAGAGACAAGTTTTTCCAAAGATCTTTTAAAAGAGATTATTTATACGAGTAAAGATCTTGTCAATGAAATTTTTTCCACTAGGAAAAGCTTGTCGAAGGGATTTTTTTTGTTCTATATTAAGTTTTAAGGGGTCAGATTTCCTCGTGTCAAAAAACAACTTAATTTAAAGCAAAACAAAAACAAGTAGAATGGGACAAAAACTAGTAGAATGTGACAAAAACGCGCAAATGTAGGAAAACAAAATATACGCCCAACCGGAAGTTGAAGAGAAAAAAAAAACAACAAACAATCTCGGAAGTTGTTACATCCAAACATCAATATGTCAATCTTGGCACATTAACGATTACCCCTTAACCATATGAAGAAAACATACGCAAGACCTTGAAGTTACACGAAATGAAAATTAAAAACCAAAAGACTATGCAGAGTTCAATTAGGCCATACTTTAAGAAACTATATTGGTTTTAATTCGGTATGTTGTAATTGCTGCTAACTAAATAATATGTAGACGAAAAACAAAACAAGATAAATCTGTCGGTGAAAGGAAAAAGAAGAGTTGGTTTTAAAGCCCATGGCTTTTAAATATTGGCATGCCTCATTATAAACTAAACCAATTTGCTCAAAAATGAGTTTCACACAATTTGACCCAAATATTCCCTTTTTCCAATATCTTTCTTTACTGCCTTTGATTACAATTCCAACTATTTGTACACTCCTTTATTAATAACGAGGTAATCATTGCAATAACCACCATCCCCATAATTAACAGGAACAAAATAAAAAAAAAAACATAGAATCAACCAGCTTCCAATCAATGAAATTCAATCCTTTCGCCTTTTTGGCACTTGCTGCTTCAGTAGTCCAAGCTAGTCCTTTTCACATTTTGAGAAGATTCGAGAATTCTACCTCATCGGTAGCTCCTGGTGCAACCTCAAATTGGGGAAATCCTACAACTGTTTTACCAGCTGTGGAATCCTCTTCTTACGTTTCGTCATTATCTGCAGAGGAGACATACACTGTAACCATTATTGAATACGTGACTTTGACCACCGGCAGTTCAACTATTGTCACTCCAACAAACACTTGGACCGCTACCTATACTACTAGCCAAGAAAGTCAGCATGAGGACTCAGTAACTACTTCAACCATTACTGAATACGTGACTTTGACCACCGGCAGTTCAACTATTGTCACTCCAACAAACACTTGGACCGCTACCTATACTACTAGCCAAGAAAGTCAGCATGAGGACTCAGTAACTACTTCAACCATTACTGAATACGTGACTTTGACCACCGGCAGTTCAACTATTGTCACTCCAACAAACACTTGGACCGCTACCTATACTACTAGCCAAGAAAGTCAGCATGAGGACTCAGTAACTACTTCAACCATTACTGAATACGTGACTTTGACCACCGGCAGTTCAACTATTGTCACTCCAACAAACACTTGGACTGCTACCTATACTCCTAGCCAAGAAAGTCAGCATGAGGACTCATTAACTACTTCTAGCCAAGAAAGTCAACATCATGAATTAGTAACTACTTCAACCATTACTTCGTATATCACCATTACTAATTCAGATGACGCCCTGGAGCTTTCTACTGAAACTGAAGCCATTTTGGAAACTTCTCAAAACACTGACGCGTGTGTTCCATCCACCGTTACCGTCACCGTTACTGCTACTCCAACTCCTGCACCCATTGTCTCAACTTCCTTATATGTCACTTCGTTCCCAGTTCAAGCCGAGTTCGAGTCTGATGATATCACTACAACAATCACTTCCTTTGTTCAAGTGACTCAAACCCTATTACACACCTTAACCTCAGAATCGAGCTCATCTTCAACAATTGTTCCAACGTATGGTACTTTTTACTCAAACAGCACCATCCCCGCAACAGCTACTTGGTAAAAATGCAACTACACTGCTATATCAAAATGCAACTACACTGCTATTTCATTGTTACTGGATCTACATCAGGAGTGTGAGGTCTTTTTTTTGTGTGTGTGTGTGTAGAAGCCGAATGAGAAAGTAAACTATCGTTAACCAACCCCCCTAACCTTTTTGCACTCTCACCTTAATATCATTAACGCTCTTTGACATCTCACAAGACCTCCCCATGCCATGGTATTCCTCTCAACACTCTTTAACATCTCGCAAGACCTCCCCATGCTATGCCATGGTATTCCTACTCAACACTCCCCCCCCGAAAAAGAAAGAAAAAACGAGCACGTGACATACGCGCTAAAGGAGTCGTCCCTGTTGCAAATAAACATCATCAATAAAAGGGAAAGAGCACTCGATATTGAATAGAAACATTGTTTGAAGTTTGCAGCTCTGGTAGGGACGCTTCTGGCTATAGCTATAGTCATTGTTGTTGTTGTTATTATTATTATTATTGGTAGAAAAAGTATCTTGTTATGTTACCCGACCCAACCTCGCCGAACAAGAGGGTTTTTCGCAGTGATTCAGGTATTAAGCTTTCACAAACACCGCCAGCAACATCCTATACACCACCCGCGGGGCTTGAGTTACCACAGATTACGTTTCGCAGCTCGTCTCGCAAGTCTGTGTTGAATTTGACCACGATTCGACGAAGTACCAGGAAACCGATGAAGGCGTCATCGCTGAGCTCTTTGAAACGAGGTAATAGGTACCTATGGACATCACCAAATGAGCGTCGAACAGCAATGAACAAGAACCAGATTAAGAAAGCCAGGATCGAAATGGGTGGAAATAGCGGCAAGGGCTTAGAGGGGCACTTGGATGATCCTAATGTGACTTCGGAAGTTGAGGATTTGAGTTCCCCCATTAGAAATAGAAGGATGAGAGTTGATGCGCTGGTTGGATTAGGCGAGGACTTGACAAATATCCCGAGATTACAAAGAGAAGTAGAAGACGACGAGAATGATGAATTTGAGCGTGAAAGTTTTCATCATCCAAGTAAAGTGGAAAGCCCCGAGTCTCGTGATTTAACAACTCATACAGATGTGGAGAATGGCAATCATCGCCATCTTCACAATCCTGGGGATGATTGGAGACGATATCTTCCATCAACAGCAGATAATGACATTCTCTTCCCCTTTGTTACCTCGAAGACCAAAGAGAATGAGGAGAATCTACCAATAATTGCAACCAAGAGTGATCATCAAAAAGGGGAAAACAATATTAGTGAATTAGACATGGAGAAAAATGCAGGTGACAGTACTGATTTCGAAGATGCAGATATGAATTTGTACCTGAAAGATCCAACCCAAACTCTCAATCACACACAGTTGACTAAAATCATACGAGAACTGAGAAGTGGTGGTCAATATGCCACTCCCGATAGACCAACAGAACCAGATATGCATAGTCCTCTGACTCATCAAAAAATCAAGTCTCCAAACGCAGAAGTTTCTGCTGAGATTGAACAAACAAGTCCGTTAAAACACAACAGTGAAGGTAACGGCGACATTATCTTTGGTGATGCAACTGGTGAAGGTGAAGGTGAAGGTGAAGGTGAAGGTGAAGATGTCAATATCAAAATAAATCTAAAAGAAGCAAAAACTGAACAAACTCCAAACTCTAGGCCATTATTTTCAGTTAATTATATCAAAAAAGTAGAGGAAACGCATCTAGCCCGATATGAGAAATTGAAGAACAAATTTGCAGATATTGAGGCAAAAGTTCAAAAGCAAAATTTCATAAATCAAGAGCTAACAATGAAAAATATAGAATTAGAGAAAAAAGTCCGGGAAGATGAGGTAAGAGAAGAAAGGCTACACATGTTAAACGAGAGATTAGGCATTCAACTTCAAGACGCGGATAAAAGAATAGGTACTTTAAAGAAGGAGTCTGCACTTGCAGAAAAAACAGCATTAAACTTGAGAAAAGAAATTCGTGGTATCAAAATCGCAATCAACGAATGTGAGCAGAACTTGCATCTTTCTAAGGAATCAAACACCAAGTTGGAGAAGAAAAATCATCAACTTGAAGAAGAATTGCACAATTTAAAGAACAAGGATATTCAACGGAATTTAGATTTGGATCAATTACTAGATGAGAATAGTAAATTGTCTCAAGAAAATGAAACCTTTCGAAAGAAAATTGAGACTCATGAAAAATCCACTGATGATGTAAATGCATTGGTTGGTGAACTTAAGAGGGAAAATGAATCACTTAAAATTAAAATATCTAATTTTGAACAAGAAGTAGATGCCAAGGATAAACAGATTGTCAAATTAGAGAGTTCGGAAGCATACTTGAAATATGTAATAGATGGGCATGAAGAACGAATTGCTAATGCAGAGGCACTTGCCGATGAAATCGAGAATAAGCACGAACAAAGTTTGAAGGAGGCTCGAGAACTTTTGAATGAGAAAATTACATCTTTGGAAAGCAATATAAAAGCGCACGAGGAACTGGAAGCAGAATTGACTCTGAATATAGCCAACTTGACCCGTGAATTGACTGCAGCTCAAAACAGCAGAGATTCTTTCATAGAACGGGTAGGTGAACTTGAAAAGGATTTAGCAAAAAGCTATGACTTGGAGAAACAGAGTCAGCGATTATTGTCAGAGCTTGACAATGTTAAGTCACAACGTGATGCAGATTTGGCTCTGAGAGATGAACAGATTGATCAACTTGAATTAAGCTTGCGAGAAGTCCAAAATGAGCTTTCAATATGGAAATCTGATGGCGAGCAAAACAACGAGAAACTTAGATCTTATATTGACGAGGTGTCTCATTTGAAGCAAGTGAATGAAAATTCTCAAGCTCAAGTTTCTCAATTGATTTCAGAATGTGAAAAATATCAAGACGAAATTAAAGAGAAACAAGAGGTGCTTTCTCGCTATATGGAAGCACATCAAAATGAGATTTCTGATTTGGTTTCATCTCAAAAGTTAATTGACCAGAATTTACAAGTCAAGGATGAAGAAATATCACATTTGAGGCAACAACAGCAAGATTTGCAGGTGGAAATATCTAAGTTGATTTCAGAACAATCAGAATTGGAAGAAAAACTCAAATCGAAAGATGAACAGCTCAGTCAACAAGTTGAAGAAAACAAGACTTATGAATCCAAACTTGCACAATTAGTGGATGCCATCGACATTATCAAATCGGAAAAATCCAATCTTCTAGCCGTGCAACAGAAACTTTATAATCAAATAGATTCCCTACACACTGAATGTGAAAAAACCAAACTGGAATTAGAGCAACAGATTGAAAAAGCATATAGTACACTTCATAAAGAGTATTCAGAGAAGCATGCACGGAAACTAAAAGAGTTTGAGACATACTATGAAGGAAAATTGATTGAAAAGGATAAAGAAATAAAGATAATCACAAGAGATTACGAATTTGCGAAAAGACAAGTTGAAAAATTGAGATTGGATAATGTCAAGTTGTTGAAGGAAAGGTCTTCTCCTATGAAAGGTGGATCTGTTTTTGAACATGCCGTGAGTGAATTATAGAATGGTTTTTATTTATTTTAGGTTTTTTTTTTTTTTGCTTTGGTTATTTGCAACTAGCTAGAACAAGCGTTACTTAGTCACATCTATGGCGTTTTTTATTATTGACTTAGTATATGATGATGAAAGAGTGGGTTTCCTCCTCTGGGAATGGCTCTCTCCTTACCTCTCACTATTATTAGCATAGATCCTTTCTCTCCTTCACTAGTGATTTTTTTTCTCTGGTGGCATACAATTATGTGGTCAACAATAAAAGAGGTTTAAGGAAACGGCAAGAACCGATAAAGCAGTAAATAGGAAATGCAAATTTTATTCTTTTCTCTTTTATGTATAACTATATATATAAAAACGGTAATAGATGATCATTAACAAATGATGGATAATGGATCATGAACAATGAATACATCAAAGCCATATTTGTTTTTTAATCAAAATGACAACTGATATCATATTTCAATTTTCCATTTGAGTCCCAAACACCCCAATGTTTTTCAACATCAGAGATACCGGAAGTATCTGGTTTCCAAGCTTCATCAATTGCTTCAAATACAGCAACATTTACACCCCAGGCTCTCAATGCACAAATACCTTGTTGCCAGAAGTTTTTAGCATTTTCAACTCCCGGTTCCGAGCTTTCGAAATTAGACCCATCAGTTGGCCAACCGGTTTCACCAACCCAAAATTCAATATCAGTGGAGCCTTTAATAGTTTGGATTGTTTGCAAAGCTTGCATGATATCATCAAAGAATGAATAAGAAGCATTCTTATTAGTTTGTCCTTGCCAGTATGAAAAAGCGTTAGCGTAAACAACATCTGCAGTTTGAATAGCTTGTGTATTAGCACCATCTACAATGACATTCCACGAATCAACGGTACCAACTGGAATGTTTGAATATGATTTACCATCTTTATCCTTGATATCTTTGACCAATGATTTAATATCATTGATTTTATCAGATAATTGTGAAGCAGTCAAATCTTCTCTGTATAAAGCTTCGGAACCAACCAAAAAAATCTTAATTGTTGAAGAAGAGATTTTTGGCAAATACTGTTGCAAAGCAGCTTTTTCTGCTTCGAAATGAGCATCGTCATTTGGCCATATACCCAACATAATTTGAAAATTCTCAGCTTCTGCTGCAGGTCCCAAATTTTGCAATGTGTTACAATCAGAAACGGCATATGTTTTAATGATTGAAGTTGAACCTTTGATCAATTCCAAGTCAGATTCAAACTCTTGAACCGATTTACAGTTTCCTGCATTATCCTTGACACCTAAATTGAAGGCGAGCTAAATAATAGTTAGTACATATCATTTGAGTAAGTTTTACACAGGCGACTTTGGGCTGACATCAAGCAAAAATGCCCAAAGAGTACACTATCGAGCAGAGCGACTAGCTCTCATCACCACTATCTTGTCACTACTGAGTACACACGGGGGAGGGGAGGCAAGCTGGATTGTCAAAAGCTGAGACCACGACCAAGCTATATGACCCAATCAAGCTGAGACTATGATTTAGCTGGATTGCCCATAAGCTGAGACCACAACAAGGCTGGATTGCCCATAAGCTGAGACCACAACAAGGCTGGATTGCCCATAACCACAACAAGGCTGGATTGCCCATAAGCTGAGACCACAATTTAGCTGGATTGCCCATAAGCTGAGACGGGGTTTGATAGTGTCGCTAGCCAGTGTCGGTGGGAGCTAGTGTTGCTCCACTATCTCGCTCTGCTCGATAGTGTCGATAGTGTCGATAGTGTCGATAGTGTCGATAGTGTCGAGTGTCAATAGTCATACATACGTTCCCAATAGCATTTGCACCAGTAATGGAAGCAACCAAAAATGTCAACAATTTAAACTGCATTTTCCTCCTTTAAAAACGAATGTGAAAGTAAGAGGATGTCAAAATAAACAAGTAGAAGGACAGGAGAGGGGAAAATACTAGAAAAAACCGACTCAAATAGTTGATTGCCAATCAATGATAAAGAAACAAGATGTTGCAAATCTGAAAATTTATAAATTTGGTTGTCAAAATCTAAAAACCTTGAGATTTTTTATTATGCGATCTTTTATTATGCAATCTTTTATTATGCGATATTTTGTTTGTAGCATTGTTTGTGTTTTCCTTGCAAAAAGCGGTAAAGGCTCTTATATAAATGTCGTATGAGCTGGTTGTTGCACTACCCTTGCTTTTGGTTTCATTTCAAAAAGCAATGTCGGAGATTATAGTGAGACTTTTCTCTCATATAGTATGATAATTTTCAATGTTTTTGTTTTGGTGCTATTTATAGAATTATGATTATCGAATCATGAGGTTGATGTCGAATAATGTCGAAACATGTCGGTGCCAGGTGAATCTAGAACACTTTTACTGCGGTCCTAGGGGTTATCCAGTTTGGGCGTGTGATGGAGTCCAGCCTTTGTCCCCATTAATTTTTGTAACAAAGTAACATCTTATAGAGTATTAGAGAGTGTTATGGTAACATTGTTACTTGTACACTGACGACACTATCTTGTCACCACTATCTTGTCACCACTATCGAGCGGAGCGAGATAGTGGAGCACACCAGCTCTCACCACTACTATCTCATCACTACTATCTTGTCACTACTATCTTGTCACTACTATCTTGTCACTACTGAGTACATTGTAATACAGCTTATATACTGTCAACTCTTTATGCTGCCACTCTATGCACTGACAACTCTTTATGCTGACACTCTTTATACTGCCACTCTATATGCTGCCACTCTTTATAATGCCACTATATACTGCCACTCTATATACTGCCACTCTACATACTGACACTCTTTATACTGACAACTCTATATGCTGACACTTTATATGCTGCCACTCTGTAAGAATACAAACACATTTACATCACCATTATACAACATAATGCATTTCGTATCAATAGTCGTAAGCTAAATTGATACAAACTAACTATCATACTATACTATGACAAGATTGTTATTACCAATCTCTCATCCTACTCTCACTCTTTCTCTCATCCTACTTTGCTGCTCCACCAACCTTTGGCTCGCTTCGCAATTTTGTCAATGTAATTAAAACACCATCCTCAATTCGACACCCCAAAGGTATATCCATCCTATAATCAAATAACTCCATCCCATTATCTAACCCCTCAAACACCTCTGATTTCTCCTTATCAGCTTCATAACTCACCTGAATATCTCGATAATTACCCAAAATCATCAATATATGTTTCCCCCGCGCAACTTCTCGATCGTTATACAATTTCATCTCCTTAAGCACTCTACTCAGCTTGTCAAAATAATCGTCACAATTAATAAAAATCGTTTCACTATATCCATCTTCAATTGGCGATTGTGTGAATATCTTGTTAAACTGATCTTTCTCTACTAAACGTACGTGATATCCAAACGAGGCCCGATAACCGGCTATACCATAAGCTTTTTCGGGACTAATTATCATTTTATTCTTTAAATCTATAGTAACACGAGAATATATAGGTACTTCCCTAGCTATGTCCAATTTCAATGGTTCCTTCTCTCCAATATTGACATATTTACTAACTGTTACCTTATGTGGTGCTTTCGTTTTGAACTTTGAGTTTGCGCTTTTCTTGGATTTGATCTTGGGAGTTTCCCTAGGTATAACAATTCCTTCTTTGAAATCTCGATAAACTTGGTTATTTTGCATAAATGGTAATGTAGTAATCTTGGGCAATTTATATGCATACTTGAATTTATGAATAATTTCCTTGAAATTGGCATTCAAATGGGGCAGAAATACAGTCTTGACCAAATAGGTTGGCGTTATAAAAAACTGTAACAAACTAGCCAATAACAAACCATCTTGTTTCATCTCTAAATCCTTTCTATCCTTTACTTCTTCTTCTCTTTCTTTCTCTTCTTCTTTGAATACGACTTTATTTCCAATATTGATTGTCTCGGACTTGTCCTCCTCATTTAACTGGGATGAGGAGGATTGTAATACCACTATTTCAGAGACATTATATATTAGACAGGCTTTAGCTATTTGATATGCAATCATCGTTTTCTGCTCTAAATTATAAGCATTCTTGGACGATATGGCATTAGATGGTATACAGATGGATATAGAAGACTCAACAGGGACCTTTATCGGCTTTTTGACCGGCAATTGTTCATTTTGCTCGGTAGCTTTCCTTTTGGTCATACTTGATTAAGAAATTTACCAGTAGTTAATGACTAGCTACAATTGACCCTAATAATACAAATTTTTCAAAAGAGCTCATCTTATCTCAAAAGTTCTTGAATAATGGCGCTACCATAATAACTCCCATATCATCATCATCATCATCATCATCATCATCATCAATGAAACTAAAAGACCAATTCAAAAATACACACGGGATTTTCTTTCTTTCTCTCTACTATACATTCACTATTTACTATTCCTCTCAAAGTACAATTGACGATTTTTTTTTTTATATCAATGATGCCTTTTATTTAAGGGTCTACTCTTCTTCTTCCTCACCCTCCAACTCGACTTCTTCAACTTCAAATTTAGCAATTCTGGCTTGTGCCCGTTCAATATTTATCTTTGTTTGTTCATCTTGTTTCTCTTCTAAAGCTACCAAGGCTTCTTTCAAAGTCTTGATGGTTTCAGGAACATCTTCTTCCTTGGTTGGGAACGGAATAGTCAAATCACTTAAACCAACAACAACATCTGGCGCAACATTGAAGTTCTTAGGCTTGGTACTAGACTGCTTCTTACCTTTGTTCTTCTTCTTAGAACCAACAAAGAAATCTTCTTGTTCCTTTTTAACAATGACCAAGTCCTCGGGGAATTCAATAGTTCTAATAGCATTATTGGTGGATGATGGAATAGATTTACCATTCATTGTTTGAGACATTTCCTTTGCTGCTGTTGTTGTTGTTGGCTTAACATAAGATGGATCGAAATAAGTCAACAAACGATGGATCGTATTGATCTCCTTAGTAAATGCAGGTATAGAAGCTTCTGCCAATTCCTTTTCAGCTCTTCTCTTTAATTTAGCCTTTTTCTCCTCTTCAATTTGAGCCTTCATTTCTTCTTCTCTCTTTTGTTTCTCTTCGGCCATTTGTTTTTTGAAGTTGGCAAACTTCTCATCAAATTCACCCTTTACTTTTCTAATTTCGTCGTACAAACCATCTCTTTGCTTTTTGATCTCATTTCTTTTATCGTAAATTACATTTCTTTTTGAAATAATCAGTTTATTGGATTCATTAATATCATCCAATTTCTTTTGAATAGCATCAAACTCAGCGTTTAACTCTTTATTGTGAGTAGCAGCAATTTTCTTTTTCAAATCAGCAATCTTGGCCTTATCTTGATCGATAGAAGCTTGAGTTTGTTCAATTGAGCCAAAATCTCTACGCAATTTACGTAATGAGCTCATCTCTTTTACGTATTTACGCTCATCAACTAATTTTAAGTCACCAGCATCAATCAATTTGTCCAAACTGTTAATTCTCTCATCAATTTCGGCAATACTCTTGAAGTTATTCTTTGAAGTTTGCTGATTAATCTCGGCAATTTTTTTCTTCATTTGAGCATCGATTGCTTTAATTTGAGCATTGAGGGCATTTCTTTCATTTTTTGAGCCCGATTGCTTTGCAATAAGCGCTTTCAACTCACCAGTCAAACGATTTCTTTCATCCATAACTTTTTGATCAATTTGGTACTTGGCAATTTGAGCAGTCAACTCATTGCTTGCCAAGTCCAATTTCTTGATCTCTTGTTTCAAGGACTCAATACTCTCTTTGTAAGCTTTATCATCTGGACGCTTGATAAATCTTCTTTGAATAAACTTGAAATTTGAAGTTTCTGAAGTAGTTGAATCAGAAGTCATGTCTAGAAACTAACTAAAAAAAAGTGGGGATAACACCAGAACTATAACACCAGAAGAGGGGGAAGGGGGGGGGGGGAAACCAAGGCAAGTAAATAATTGAACTGAAATAAAAAAAGTTCAGTTTATGATGCAAAGTTCAACAAAATATACCAACCAACGACAAAAGAACTCTATATAAAAGAAAGTTTTCTCTTTAGCTACGTGTTCGTCTTTATAACTTATGCTGTCCTTCTCTGCCCCGAAGACCAACCACGAGAAAAAAAAAATAAAAGAAAAAATTGAAAAATTGAAAAATTTCATAGTCACGTGATAAAACAATAGAGAGTCACGTGATAAACAGTAGAGAGTCACGTGGTATTAATTTTTTTTTTTTCTTTCTTTTTTTTTTTTTTTTCAGAACAGAACAAAGAGTAAGAGGAGTAAAGAAACAAAAAAGCAATGTGGAGAATGCTTCGTATAAGGGTCACGTGAAACTTCTCGTAAAAAAATAAATAACGTCAGCAAAAAGTAATTTGACACGTGACCCACTATCACGTGACGCAATTACGTTAAATTTTAGCCCATAACGATCGACTACCATATCTCTTATCTCTCCCAGTCTCTCCTCTCCCCAGTCTCTTCTAGTCTCTTCAGTTGCATTGCGTGATACACACAATGTAATCACTATATAAGTTTCTTTCCAACTTGTAGTGAATTCAACATCACCACAAGTTGGTTATACACTATCTCGCTCTGCTCGATAGTGGAGCACACCAGCTGCCACCGACACCTCTTGATAGCAGTTACTAGCTACTCTCTGATACTCTTTAAACCATTTTTCCTGCAATGTAAAGGATTCTTTTCGTTATAAAGTGAAATTTGACGATAACAAAAAAAAGAAAAAAAAAAAAACAACTCGAAATGTAACAGTTGAAAATACAAAGAAAAAAAAATTTCAAAACCATTATAAAGAGAGAGATTTGATGCATAAAAAAAAACAGTTGAGCCTTATTGGCACTATTAATAACTCGGTAGGTAGAGAGGTAGATAGATAGCTAGACAAAAGAGGTAGACAATACTGGCTTTATTTTTTTTTTCTTCTTTCGGTTTGTTTCATTTCTTTCTTTTCCCTGTCAAACCAAGGAGTTAAGTGCTATACCAGATAGGTTAGTGATATAGTTGGGTATTGACTTATTCATTTCCACCATCTCTGTTTTAGAGTTTTAACCTTTGTTTTCCTTTTTTTTTTTTTTTTTTGTTTTAATAGACCTATTATTTTTTTTTTCATTTTTGAAAAATCCTTTTTTTCATTACATTACTTGATTGAGAGTGTCAGTCATGTCCTCAGAGTATGAAAAGTTGGTCATTAGTCTCACTCCCGAGGCGATCATAAAGAAATGGCCAGAAATTACACCATTAAAGAAAATATCAGGTATACCAAGATCGTCAGGGTCGGACACTTCTGTTAGCACATCACAAGAAGATTTGGATTTATTCAATGGACACGATGAAGAGCAGATCAGACTAATGGATGAGCTATGTATTGTGTTGGATTATGACGATAAGCCCTTGGGAGCAGGAACAAAGAAATTATGTCATATGATGGAAAATATTAACCAAGGATTATTGCATCGTGCTTTTTCTGTTTTTTTATTTAACCAAAGTGGAAAATTATTGTTACAGCAACGAGCTGATGAGAAGATCACTTTCCCTTCAATGTGGACAAATACTTGTTGTTCGCATCCATTGTGCGTGCCATTGGAATTAGGTTTAAATTTACAAAAGGGTGTCACCGATGTTAATTTATTAAGCAATGCTATTGCGGGAGCTAAAGTTGCCGCTCAAAGAAAACTATACCATGAGTTGGGTATACTTTCAGAGGATGTTCCTATTGAAAATTTCACATATTTAACTAGAATCCATTACCAATCGGCAAGCGGAGATGAGAAAACATCACTTTGGGGTGAACATGAGATTGATTATATTTTGATTCTCAGAACCAAGGATGATATTACTATAAACACAAATGATAATGAGGTCAAGGATTATAAATATGTCAGTGCTAATGAATTGAAGGAGATGTTTAATGACCATACATTGGTATTCACTCCTTGGTTCAAATTGATATGTCAAACTTTTTTGTTCAAATGGTGGGATAGTTTAAACAATTTAGATCAATTTAAAGATGACGAAATACACCGTTTACTTTAGATTGTAAAAACAAAAATGGAAATGGAAACAGAATAGAAATGGAAATGGAAACAGAATAGAAATGGAAACAGAAACAGAATAGAAATGGAAATGGAAACAGAATAGAAATGGAAACAGAAACAGAATAGAAATGGAAACAGAAACAGAATAGAAATGGAAACAGAAACAGAATAGAAATGGAAACGGAAACAGAATAGAAACGGAAACATCCATATTATTATAAAACCTTTTCTCTTTAAGGACAACATTAGAAAGAACCTAATCTAATACATGTATGAGTAACAACTATACAAGCTTTTTATTTTGAGTGTTTTTTTAACACCGTTTTCTTCTTCTTTTTTTTACCTCTGGTCATCATATAATTGGTTCAAAGAGTCTATAGTCTCTTTTTGAATAAAAAAAAAAAAAATAGAAGTCAAATTCTGCTGCTACCATTCACATCTTTGACTTCTTTCATGCCTGCATATTAAACTATCAGAAAAGCGATGCCCTCAATGGGCGATAAACGAGTTAAAGGTTGACCATTTTGCAATTGAAGATTGAAAAAGGTTGGATTGAAGCTTTACAAGTTAGACGCGTCGTAGACATCTTCTTTTTTCAGCCGGTTACTTATCAAAACAATGATACCACGAGGATTTCACATACTGAAGTTGCCGGCTTATTATACCATTTGCTGTAGAAGGTTGGCGACAGATACATCATCCATCACAACAACCCCCCTTCCTAAGCACAAACGAAGGAGAACAATTTTCACTGATGAACTAAATAAGGGGCCTTCATTTGATGATTTTGTTAGTGGGAAGGCAAAGGATATGCTAGAAGATCCACTAGAATTAGCTCGTAAAGATCCTAATGCAAAATTACCAAGCTGGTTAAAAGTACCTATTCCAAAGGGAAGATCTTTCCATAATGTGAAGAAAGACATTCGCGACTTGAAATTAACTACAGTATGCGAAGAGGCCAAATGTCCCAATATCGGAGAATGTTGGGGAGGCAAGAAATCCGAAGCTACTGCTACAATTATGCTTCTTGGTGATACATGTACTAGAGGCTGTAGATTTTGTTCGGTTAAAACTAATAGGAAGCCAGCTAAACCGGATCCCATGGAACCAGAAAATACAGCTGAGGCTATAAGCAGGTGGGGATTGGGCTATGTTGTATTAACAACAGTTGATAGAGATGACCTTATCGATGGCGGGGCATATCATTTAAGTGAAACAGTGCAAAAGATAAAACAAAAAGCACCTCAAATACTAGTCGAGGTGTTGAGTGGAGATTTCCGCGGTGATTTGGAGATGGTTAAGATATTAGCGCAATCGGGATTAGATGTGTATGCGCATAATTTGGAAACGGTTAGAGCCTTAACCCCTCATATAAGAGATAGGAGAGCAACTTATGAGCAATCGCTAGCAGTCTTGCAAACAGCAAAGCAAGCCAAGCCATCCTTGATCACAAAGACATCACTAATGCTCGGATTTGGTGAGTCTGATGAACAAGTGATTGACACATTACGAGATTTACGTGAAATTGGCTGTGATGTAGTTACATTTGGCCAATATATGAGACCAACAAAGAGACATATGAAAGTTGTCGAGTACATCAAACCTGAGAAATTTGATTATTGGAGAGATGTAGCTTTAGATATGGGGTTTTTGTATGTTGCAAGCGGTCCATTGGTTAGATCATCTTATAAGGCAGGTGAAGCATTCATTGAAAATGTGTTGAAAAAGAGAAAACACAATGTAGGCGAATCTCCTAGATTGTTGCAAGAAGTCAAACCAACTATTTTCCATAGACAATAAGATATTAAAATACACGACACTACACTAACGACACTAACGACACTAACGACACTATCTGCTACCAACACTAGCTGCCACCGACACTATCTGTCACCGGCACTAACGACACTATTGAGCAGCATTTTTCACTAGACAATCCAAAGAGCTTCGAACGTAATGTATTCGGTGCGATTTGATTGGCTCGTAATACTACAAATCTCTCATCTCTAGTCTAAGCATCGAGAGTGCCGGTGGCAGCTAGTCAGTGTTGCTCCACTATCTCGCTCTGTTCGATAGTGTTGGTGGCAGCTAGCCAGTGTTGCTCCACTATCTCGCTCTGCTCGATAGTGTTGGTGGCAGCTAGTCAGTGTTGTTCCACTGGGGTTCGTCGCCTTTATCACACTCCTTCCCCCCCCCCCCACCCCATTAGTTAAATCTTTGGTTTTGGTTCTTTTTTATTAACTTTTTTTGCGCTTATTATTTTCCCCTTTTAGGCATATTGCGCCTTTTCTTCTTTCTAGAAACTGACATTGCCGACAAAGAGCCGGAACAGGAGCAAAGCAAAATATGGTCAAATTGTTTACCTTATACACTCTTCTTCCTCTATAGTATATCTACATCCAACCATAAGGTCGCCGCCTTCTAAGCCATGAACATTCTAAATAACGTCAATTTCTTAAAGACCCCAGCGGAAAAAAGAGAAGGAAAAATAAAAGAGCGCACTTTGATTGAATCATAGATCAAGATAATTTTTCATTCAACATTATTGAAGGGGTTTTTATTAAATTGTGTGGCTGATTGATTTTGTTTTTCTGAGTCGTTATCCGTTTCCCATGTCGGTATCTAGGCATGAAAATGATAGCGAGGAGTCGCTTATTGAAGCTTTTGAAACGACGTTGAGTATAAGACCCAGCACGACGGATTATTATGATGAGATAAACGATATATCAATAGATCATACAGTATTACCCGATACTACGATAAATGATACACGAGATCTTTCTAGCACGGTGGGTATCGAAGAGCTTGAAGAGAATGAACGGATATCAGAGCAAATTCCCAAGTTCAAGACCAAGAGGAGGTATAGCTTGTTGCCACGAATAACCGAATTTAAAAAGATTGGATCACCAGGGCTAGAAGAGTATTACATTCAGCAGAAATTAGATCCCAAATATGACGAGATTTTGAGACCAAGTTTGTTAATTGATGAAAAATTGATCAAGTACCACCATACATTTAGTGACTTTATCTCTTCAAACCCACATATAAGTAGAGAATCGCCACGATTTCAGTTTGATTCAGAAAAGACTTTGGTTATATTGTCACCATATAGTTCCGAACATTCTTTTGGAAGGAAATGGGTAACAAAGACATACCTCTCTACCATATTTGAACGGCCCCAACGATTATTGGCTACTTGTATTGGTGTTGCTTCTGCAATAACAATGTATCCGTTTTATTACAAGCTCATCAACTCAACAAAGAGGTCATCAATATTCTCTTCACATGTGAGGAAAATCCATGGTAGAAATTGGCCAAAAAAATTGTTTGAATTGTGTTTGGAGAGCCACGAGAAATTGAACAATGACGAATTGGAGGTTCCACAGGATTGGAATACTGGTGATATTTATTTAACTCCAAAAACGATAAATGCTATTGAAGGTGTTATTGGTACTATCGAAACAGCAGTAGATGCTCTTTTTAAGGTGACTCCAATAACAGGAACAACAAGTACAACAGGAATAGCGGAAACGGTGCAAGCACCGGCTCCAGCATCAGGGAAAGCAGCAACAGCAACAGCATCATCAACTTCATCAACTTCATCATCATCATCAACAAAAACAACAACAACAACAACAACGGCAGCAACAACAGCAACAACAGCAACAACATCTACCAGCTCGAATGGTTCGTTATCAAGCAATTATAATGAAAACAATACTACTTCTCACAGAAGAAAGAACCATAATTTGGCATTTGTGGTTATTCGTCCCCCAGGACACCACAGTCATGCTTGTTTACCTAGTGGATTTTGTTTATTGAACAATGTTCAAATTGGAATTGAATATGCATTTGAGAAATATGGAGTTACTCATTGTGCTATATTGGATATCGATTTGCACCATGGAGACGGTTCTCAGGATATCTGTTGGGAAAGAGCAGGCTTTACTGGTGATTATGGACAACAAGAGGAAGACGAGATTATTGATCCAAAACTAAATCCAAGAGATGACTATGGCAAAAGATTTGCAACTTATCCCAAAGTTGGCTATTTTTCACTACATGATATCAAGTCATATCCCACGGAGCTTGGATTTGCTACCAAAGAAAATATCCGCAATGCATCTACATGTATAATGGACCATGATTTGAATATATGGAATGTTCATTTACAAGCATGGAATAATGAAGACGAATTTTATAAACATTACCAAACCAAGTACGTTGCAATTTTGAATCGAGCAAATCAGTTTTTGAATAATTGCAAAAAGCAGTATGAAGAAGAGAATCAAGAATATTTGGCACAACTAGCCAAGTACAACAAGATGATTTCAACAAAGCCTCATTTATCAGCAGAACTAGAGAAGCCAACACCACCACCTTGTTATAAGCCATTAATTATTATCTCTGCTGGTTTTGATGCATCGGAATATGAAAACCCCCAAATGCAAAGACACGGTATAAATGTCCCTACATCTTTTTACTCTACATTCACTCAAGATGTAGTCAAACTAGCCAAACTTCAAACTAATGGGAAAGTGATATCGTTTCTTGAAGGTGGATATAGTGATGGTGCATTAACCACGGGAGTGTTTTCTCATTTGATTGGATTAACCAACGATGATGGTTTGTTATGGAATCATACATGGGGGTCAGAGCAAGTAGTCAAGGAATTAATCAAAGGTTGTAAGAAAAACTGGACACCTTACAAGAATCCCAAGACTGATATCACAATATGGGCCAACGAGGTGATTAAATTAGGAAGATCAATGATGCCAAATTGTATATTACCTGCAAACTATATATACAAAGACCAATCCCAAGAGAACAACAGAGAAGGAATGGTAAGGACTCAAGAAATAGATAGAGATGGTAAATTTAGAGTAGTAAATAAAATGGTTAAGGATATTATGGATACCAAAGGTGGTATAGGGATACTTGAAAGTCCTAAACTGAGAAAGGACGAGGGCCTCAATGATAGAGCCGATGGGCATAGAGTTACGAGACACACTAGATCTTATTATAAGAGAGTCTAAATCTATATATACATATCGACATATCGAGCGACACTATCGAGCGACACTATCGAGCGACACTATCGAGCGACACTATCGAGCGAAGCGAGATAGTGGAGCAAAGCCTTGTAGCAACACTATCGACACTATCGAGCAGAGTAGAGTACACTAGCTGCCACCGACACTAATGACAGTATCAAGCAGAGACACTAGTCAGTGCTGGTCCACTATCTCGCTCTGCTCGATAGTGTCTAGTAGTGCTGTTCCACAATCGAGAAGACACTAGTCAGTTTTCTTCCACAATCGAGGAGACACTATCTCGCTCTGCTCGATAGTGTCTCTGCTCGATAGATTGCCACTTTGGGAAAATTATTGCTACTTTGGGAGAATCAACTGACTATTAGGTATTAATGGCTTGTTAATGCGGGGGGAAGAAAGAAAACTAAAAAATAATGATGAGGGGTGCAAAATGTTCATGGTCACGTGACATACTAAAAGTAGAGCATTATTATTTTTATATGATTCGATTCTTGTTACATGTAGTACTTGCTCCACTATTGAGCAGAGCAAGATAGCGGAGCATACTAGTCTGCCACCACTAGCGATAGGGAAACGAGAGAAATTTATTCCACTATCGAGGAAAGCGAGATAGTGCACAGCAAACGAGAGGCGACACTATCGCTAGTCAGTGTCGGTGACAGCTAGTGTCTGTAACAGCTAGTGTGCTCTACTCCGCTCGATAGTGTTGCTACAAGGCTTTGCTCCACTATCTCGCTTCGCTCGATAGTGTTGCTCGATAGTGTCGATAGTGTCGCTAGAATCGTCGTGTAACCTCATACAAGTAGACATCTTATATCTAACATTTCTTTTTAAAAGTCTTAGCATTTGCAAGGCGTAGTAGTATCAGTTGTCGCATCAGTTGTTGCATCAGGGGGGGGGGGGCTAATTAAATTAGGAAAACTTTATACGTTTAGAGTTTTTACGAAGGGCTGAAAGCTAAATGGTCACGTGACGATATAACACGACACACGTTGAATTTTTATGAGACAACTTTGAAAAATCAAATATAGGTTATAGAGGAGGCATCATTTTTATATAGATTAATCGTTAATCACGGACACTTGTGTGCTGAAGGAGGCAACCAAGGCCAAATCCATACTTACCAGAAGGTATAGCAAGTGCCACAGTTTGAACATCGACAAGAAGAAAACGCGTTAGACACTGGTTGGGTGGGGTGTTAATGGAAAATGCAAGTAGCTAGTAGTAATGTTGCGTTATCAGAGGTAGAGTTAGAGAGGATTGTTGGCGATAACAAGGGTCACGACATTAGCAGGAAATACAGTGGTGGCAGTCACGAAGCTGGCTACAACAGAAGCAACAGCCACGGCAACGGCAACGGCAGGAAATACAGTGGTGGCAGTCACGAAGCTGGCCACAACAGAAGCAATAGCCAAGGCGACGACTGGAAATACAGCAGGAGCAGCTACTATGGCAGCCATGGCAGCTACGGGAACAACCACTATCCGCCTTCAGATCCCAGATTTGACAGATCCAACGTGCCGGATAATGAGTATATCAAACAGTTGTTATTTGAAAATAAAGAATTAAAGGGCTTGGTAGAGGAAAAGAATAGGACTATTGAAAGACTACAGCGACAGTTGAGTTTGCTCTCTCCCAATGGTTCAAATGGTAACAATACCCCCTTACACCAACTACAAAACAACGTGTCCTCTCTACAATCAGTGTCGCCAGTTTTCGTATCTTCTCCATCTCGGCCTCATCCACCACCGCCGATTGATAGTCCACCATTGCCGCCTCATTTATTGCAACACAGTATAACTCCAAAGTCCAATCTCACTGAAGCTTCACATGACGAGATCTTAATTTCGCCCATTCTTCAGCATCAACAGCAACAGTCAAGAGCACCAAAACAACAGCACCAGCATCATCACCAGCATCATCATCAGCAACATCAGCAACATCACCAGCGAAATGAATATAACCAAAGAATATCACTACCCACATCGAAGGAAATGACTTCATCACCACATCTTGATGAAATTATGGTCTCACCACTGGAGATTCCTGTGCGATCATCTTTAAGAAGTTCCGAATTAACAAATGACAAGCCAATAACACCTAAAGATAATAGGAGATCATCCATGACGTCTGATCGATCAGCTGCATATCTACCAAATTCAGTATCAAATGCAAGTAACCTATCGTCAAATGTAAGTAGTCGTTATTCACCCATCAGAGTTGACGAGGAGAAGGAAAAGGAGAAGAGCGATTTACAATCAGTATCGAACATACCTGGAAATACCACCCCTCATGACGATACTATGGATTCCCTCAAACAACTGAATATGTCAATTGACACCAAACAAAGCTTTGAACACACATTAAACACCGTCGAGTCCTTAGACTTGTCTAGAGATGAAGCGGAGGACACAATAGATAGTCAATACAACTTAGCATTGGAGTCATTGAAATCACAAACTGATAACACCACCACCGCGACCGCCGCTACTACTAATACCACAAATACTACTGCAACAACAACAACAACAACTGCGGCATCGAGTAGTGTGATTTATACTCACAATAAACAACTAGCCCGCAGTACAAGTAGTATTGGCTCAACATATAAATCATCAAGGATCAAACCACCATTTCATCATAAACTTATGCATGGCAACCATAGCACCACTGAATTAGCACCTCCAACATCTTTAAAAGCGGCATTGGGTGAAAAGAATAGTTCTCGAAACAATATTTCGGCATATAATACACCACCTAACCAAGTTATTGCCAACTATGGAGTCCCGAACTTGACCAAAAATGATTTTCAAACACCAGAGGTACTAAGTGATGAAAAGTTTGAGCAATTTGAATCTCCAAGCTCAAAATTGGACGAAAAAAATATGGCAATTTTGCCTTCACCAGTAGCGGATGATAGTCTCAAGCATCAGCACTCTTATCACCAAGCTCCAGCATCAGCAGCATCATCATTATCAGCAGCAGCAGCAGCAGCAGTAGGAGCACTACCACTACTACCACCACCAAATTCAGAGACACAGTATTCACATAATAATCAAAACCAACGATTAGCTTCCCCTTATAACCTTCAACAACAGCAACCAACTTATTACACAGGGAGACCTCTTCAAACACCCACATCTTCCAAGAACAATATCCATGTTTTGAGTCCACAAACACCAGGATCCAGCTTTAATGTTTTGAATACACCCAAGACTGATATGGATGAATCTTCATTATTCATCAAACCGGAGGAGTTTCACACAATTTTCATTAAAGTAATTAGTACTATTCATATTGATTCACTTATGAACCAAACTTCTGCCAAGAAAACAGATGATCCGAATATAACCATTACAATAAATGATAGAGAAACTAATAAGGAGATGTGGAGAATACGAAAGACTCACTCTCAGATATGTTCTTTTGATGCAGAGGTTAGATCAATTATTGAATACTTTGGAATGACCAATTTACCAGATAAGACAAGTTTTGCATCCACTACTCCAAGCAAGATCGAGGCACGAAGAGCGTTGCTACAAAATTATTTTAATTCAATCTTTCTTATGCCTCATATTCCTCACATTGTGTTATACAAATTGTGCTTATTTCTTTCATTGGATTTTGTCAATCCGTTAGACGATTTCAAAAGTGGATCACGAAAAGAAGGCTATCTAGTACGAAAATACAAAGGAATAGGAACTAGTTGGAAAGTTAGATGGTGTCAAATTGAAAATAATCAACTTGAAGTGTACCCATTCCCTGGTGGTCAATTGCAGGAAAGTATATCCTTATATAACGCTCAGATTGGACGCCAAGCAGCAGATTCAGTAGCTGAAGATAAGGGGTATAGACATGCGTTTTTAGTCATGGAGTCACCTAAAGCATCAAAATTACATAGCACAACGAACAAGTATTTCTTTTGTGCGGAAACAGACGAAGAAAGAGACGACTGGGTGACGGCGTTAATTGAGTTCACTGAAATCGTTCCAAGTCCAGAACCAAAGCTGGCTGATGTTTCACCTCAAAAGCCTGTTAACTATGCTGATGCAACTACACCCGCCGATTATGATAAGAAGTTCCTGTATGATAATTATAACGAAGAAAGTGGCAGTCCTGTGAGTTACGCTAATGGGAAATTTGCTTCAGATCAAGTGTCTTTCCAAACATCGATTCTGACCGAAGAACAAGGAAAACGAATGAAAAAGAGAAGCTATTTTTCTTTTAGGAATAGAGCCTCATCTAATGCTAGTGAACAAGGCCTGCAACCTCTTCCACCATCACAGCCACAACAACCACCACCACCACCACAACAACAACAACAGCATCAGCAACAGCATCAGCAACAGCAACAGACACAGCCACAGCAACCACCACCATTTCCACCACCACCAACACTACCACTACCACTACCACCACAGCAACAACAACTACCACAACAACCTCAGCCCATACAACTACAACAACAACTGCGATACACATATGCACCTGTTTCAAATGGATATCAGTCGGGAGTTTCTCAGGTACATCCCATTCAAGTAGACTCCTCCAACTCTATGCAACAATACCTTGATGAGCTAGATCTTGGAAACGAAGTGACTAAATCGATTTTTGGTCGAGAGATTGAAGTAGCGCTTGAATTATCTAGTCATGATTACATGGGTAGACATATTCCAAGCATATGTTTTCGATGCCTTGATTATTTGAATAGGACAGGTGCCATATTCGAAGAAGGTATATTTCGATTGAGTGGTTCAGCTTCGACTATTCGACAACTCAAAGAGGCATTTAATCGAGAACATGATTTAGATTTATTCAGGAGTCCCTTGAAACCTGATATTCATACTGTTTCTGGGTTGTTCAAAACATATTTGAGAGAATTACCTAGTCCAATATTAGGAACCGATGCATATTTGCAATTGAACAATATTGTATTGAATAAACACAACAAGTTCTTACCATCACAAATAGCCATCATGTTTAAGGAGTATCTAAATAATTCAAACAATATTGATGCCATTCACTATGACTTATGTTATGTGATTTTCAAATTCCTTCGACAAATTATTTCCCAAAATCAGATTAATCGAATGAATTTAAAAAATCTATGTATTGTGTTTGTGCCTACTTTGAATTTAAGTCTTGAGGTGTTGAGCACTATATTGATTGATTTTGAATGTATTTTTGAAAATGGGAAACCCGTACTGGATTCAAACAGAGAGGTCTTGGATCTTCATATCCCTAATTTTTAAACCAATAAACCACAACAATGAAAACCCTCCCCGGAAAAAGTACAATTACGATACTATGTTGATATACAATGTTTCAAACATATGACCCAATTATCTTACACACAATCTCTCTTTCTACTTCTCTCCCTCCACCACCTTCTCTCTCTTTTTTTTCTTTCTTTCTTTCTCTCTCTCGTTCTCATACGCTCCTTGTTTCTACCATTCACATTCTCCTGTAGCTTTGTGAAACACATAATCCTTCCCGTCTATATTAGCAATACCTTCTTTCAAGCTCAGCTTCCATTTATTTTTGATCCTTTGTACTTTGTCATACAAACACAACATGATTTGCCCTTCTTGATCGCCATCTTCGTCATCTGATTTATCACTTTCCAAATCGTCATCAAGATCGGAGTTGATATCATCTGAATCATTAAAAATGTCCGCATCATCATCATCATCGTCGTCGTCATCGTCGTCATCGTCGTCATCGTCTAGTGTCCCATCAACTTGATATAATGTCTTATTCTTTTTTCGCCTCAGTATCCCATTAATAACAGATCTTGCTTTATTTGTGTATACTGTCATTTCAAATGTCCCATCAGTTTGATTGATTTTCGGAAGCATTAGTCCGCCGTCTCCGCTATTGCTATTGTTATTATTACTACTATTGCTGTTACTGCTTGTTATTTCTTGTTTAACTGGCGGTAATTCAATACCCAAATTATTGTTATAACTCAATGGATCAGGCACGGTCGGGTTGACTACGGGATCAACAACAACTGGCGTATGTCCATTGACAGCTGATACACCAATATTTCTCTCCTCCGCCATGGAAGAAGAACCTGTTACCGTAGACCTGCTGCCGCCGCCGCTGCCGCCGCCGCCGCCGCCGCTAATAACCCCATTATTATGTGTCATGGCCCGTATTCCTTCTTCGTCTTCCTCCTCGTTATCATCCCATGAAAATTTACAAACTTTCGATTGCGTCAATTTTTCATACCATATCTTGCGCAATTCTTGTAATGTCGCTTCATCAATCCCCATATTCTCGAAATCCTGTCGCGAGTCACTGATAACATCCTCTACTATCGTCTCGTAAAGCTTGCTTGTCTCGGCGTTCGACATTAGCACACAAATCAACAATCTATGTCTATCAAAAAGGCCTCAAACCAGTGTCAAATGAAACCCCAAATATAATGCGCTAAAAATTGACTGAGCAGCAAACTTTGGTAGATTTTTATAACCCAATGATTTTAGGAATCTACCCTTGACTTTATTACACAATTGATGGTCAACTCCGAGCCTGGAAACAGCTGCTATTGGCTTCTAATTTGAAGTTTGTTACAAACTGGTGCTTTCTTTCTCTCGCCCTCAAAAAATTTCGACATTTTATAGGTCGTGTAAGTTGGTTAGAGGTTCGGTTCAGCATTACACCTCTCTCAATCTTGCTTCTGTTACCAACAAGGATGAAGGATTTAGTGGGATAGAAAGTTGGTTGATTCTTATATACAAAGTTTCAAACTATATAAGCTAAATAGACTGTAAAGTGTCTGCGTTATTACACACACACGCACTCGTTCGCTCTCTCTCTTTCTCTCTCTCTCTAATCGACAAGGTTGACGCTTTCCAAATCAATTTCTTTCAAGGCTCGTTGTTGATGATTAATTTTCATTAGCAAATGATTGAAAAAGCCACTACTGATTTCGGCATCTTTGATACAAACCTCTAATTTCTCCTTTTGTACAACTCGCTTATCAATACTCGTTTGGAAATTATTCATCACTTGTCTAGATGGGAAATTCAAAACTTGTCGACACTCACTTGCAAGACGAGTTGAATTGTTATGTACGTAGTTTATTGATTGTATTTGTTGCTTGATCTTCTTGGCTTGCTGTCGTGGTAATGCATTGGGGATATCACTTATGAGGTAATATAGCGCGATTCCAGAAACTGTAATCAAAATAGGCACAGCTACTTTTCTCACCATTGCCGGAGTAATATAACGACTAGCGTGATATAACTTATTGATCAAGGCGCCCGTGGTTAATAGTTTACCCGACGAGTAGATGGTATGTAGTGTTAATTGTGTAGGAATCAGGTTTTTCAACGATAATGCGTTTGTTGGAATTGAAGTAATGATCGAAACAGGGTTAAAAAGGGAAATTTGACGTGTTGTTGCATTTAAGTATCTTTCAGGTACACCAACAAACACTAAAAAGGACTCTAGTGTAGGATCAAAAAAATCAGAAATTTCAATACTATCTTCAATATTCTTGCCAATATCATCTTTGTATCGTGTGAACATTAGTTCAGGGTTAAACTTTTTGTCGCCGAGAAACTCTTCATTTAATGTATCTTTGCCAAATTGAACAATTTCGTCAACTTTCTCAACAGTGATTTGCCTTGTTGCATCCTCGCATTTGAAAACTGCATCACCAATAACATCAATCATTGCCAATTGTGACTCTTTGGCATACTCAAACAAATATTGTAATCCCCCGTATTGAACAACAGGCTTGTCACCGAGATTATCAACCACCATGTTAATTTCCCTGTTTGTGTCATTATATACTTTAGTACATGTAGCTTCAATAAGTGCATTTATAGTGTCGGCTATCTTGTGAGACTTGTAAACAATTTCATTCACCTTTGGAGCTACCTGGTAGTTCAACTCCTGAAGTTTTTCACGTTTTTCATCGTTATAGATTTTCTCATTGATTGTTGATAATGTTTGCAAATCTTGTAGGAAATTCAAAAGATAGCTTTTGGCAGGAAGAAGTTTGGATATCGATCTTTTCTCTAAAATAAACTTCCTCAAGGAAGCTTCGAGTAAATCAAAGTCTGGGTGGCCAATATTGCCGTTGTCATCGCTGTCCCCTCCACCATCACCATCACCATCACCATTATCACCATCACCGCCATCACCGCCATCACCACCATACACTTCGCTGGAGCTCACAAAATGGATAAACTCCTTAGCGTTCTTATAAGTATCAGGCGACAAGTTTTTAATTTGATCCAATATTCTTCTTTGACACTTTTCCTTATCCTTGATATAGTCAAACTTGTTAACAACAATAAATACATACCTTTTTTCATTAGCAGCAGCAGCAATAAACTCCTTTGCCGATAATGTAAAATGGTTTTCAGCACTAACAACAAACACAACCAAATCAATCTCTTCCTGTCGAGAAAACACTTGTGTCGTTTGAAATGAGTCCATGTTCAAACCTGGTGCATCAATCAACTTTATGTCGATGACACCATTATGAAGTAAACTCTCTTGGAAAGACCGGTGGTCCAAGACATACACTTTCAACAACTTGAACCTATCACAGTCATAAACAAGCTCCTCTAAATCCTTAAGTGGATGTATTTCATAAGTTGACTCGTCTTTGATATTGTACTCCTTTTCAATGGGTATTGCGTGGACTTCTTCCATACCATTGTTCCCCGTTTTTGCATCCACAACTTCGCAAAATACCGATGTGCATGGTTGTTGATCCTCAGGCAAAATTTTACGTCTCAATAACGCATTACAAAATGTCGATTTCCCGGCATTTAAATCACCAGTGACAAAGACTTTCGATGTAGTGTCATCAACACGGTCCTTCAAATGATAAAGGTGTTTTATTTGCAGGTTCAATTTCTTTTCTAGTAAGCTAGCAATTGATTTCTTATCCAAGTTTTTAACCAAATTATCATCTCCGTGACCTCCTTTCAAATTGATTTTCAAAATCTTAAACTCGGGAAGGTCCTTTTGCATTGCAACGTCTTCTTTTGCGATTTTTTGCTTTGTTAGTTGCTTGAGGCTTGTGTTTTGTCTAACCAACGCCAAATGGGCCTTTGCACTATTTAGCAATATATTCTGATCATCTTCAATCTCCGTGGGGTAAAACACGGGTCTTTGCTTATTTTCCGACATTAGCTCATCGATGAGCTCGATTGTGTGGTTAATGCACCTATCCAAAGCAATTTTGTTCTCGTTGTATCGAAGTTGTTGTAACGAAGCATTAAGGTTCTCTCTTTGTTTCAATGATAATTGTTGTTTAACATCATTTCGACTACTACTACTGCCTTCTCCACCTTCAAGACCATTAACCAAAGTCGTACCGTCGCTGCTCAAATGACTCTCGCCCGGAACATACACAATCTGCGAGGGTCTTGAAGTGGGGATCAACTCACTACCACCGTCACCGTCTACCAAGGTCTTATTGTCATGACCATCATCATCACCTGATCTCAGCTCTTCTTTGCTATTATGCGAAAATTGGCTCATAACAAAAAATTAGAAAAAACAAGAAGCAACTCCAAATAAAAGAAGATAACAAAAAACCTCAAATCAACAACTTTCTCGAGTAAATGAACTCTTCACGACTCTCTTAATATCGAAACAATCGCTACTTGGTCAGGTCATCAAAGTAAAACCAGCTTGCCTTTCTCCACGAAAAAAAAAAAATAAAATCACTTTAATTTGACACTTGGTAGCGGCGTGATGGTCACGTGTATTCAAGGAGATTATTGTAGAAGATATAGAAGCAAGGGAAAGGTAGTAGGAGATATAGAAGCAAGGGTAAATGTAGTAGGAGGTGTTGAGATGTAGATTGTAATAATGCTGGAGTAGCACTAAATAGCAACACTATCTCGCTCTGCTCGATAGTGGAGCGCTGCTCGATAGTGGAGCGCTGTTCATGTTGCTGGTACTGTCTACGAGCCCTTTTGGTCGCTCACTATCGTCCTGATGCAAACTCTCTGAAACAACTTCTTTTATAAGTTTTATCACGTGATATCGAGGAAAGTAAGAGAGATATAGTAAGAGTTTTTGAAAATGGGCCGCGGTTACATATCACGTGATATATTTTGGAAATGGGCCGCGGTTTGATATTACATAACATGTTTTAGAGATGGCCTTTGTTTTTTCATCACGTGACTGATTTCAAAGATAACCAATCTTTCTCATATCACGTGATATATTTCGGAGATGGCCGAGCATTTTTTTCTCGAGATGAGCAAAGCGGGCAGATAAAAGGATAGGATGTGATATGATATGATATGATGATAACAAGAATCCGGGGGTTTAATTTTTTTTCTTTTTGATAAAGTGTAGTAGCTGATGGAGGATGGTTTTGAAGACCTTTCGATTAGATAGTAGTAAGCGATATCAGGTTGTTGCTGAGCCGTTAACTCCCGAGACGTTTGCGCCGTATGGAGGGGTTATCAGTGTAGATCATCAGATAACTGGTTTGGTTGAAGCGTCTCAAGCAAATTACGGGACTGCGATAAAACTCCATAAAGTTGCTCCTGTGATTAACGAGTATGGAAATTGTTCTAGCGGCAGAAAAGCAAGTGCCAATTGGAACATATTTAGGTGTAAAGCACCAACTCATTTGATTAAACATGGTGGCACCAAATCGGTTTATCTTTCAAAAGTGCTTGAAAGACACCCGTTTACAACTCAGACTTTTTTACCGTTAGGTCAAGATTTGAGTAAGAAAGCGTATTTGGTTATAGTAGCTAAAACAGATGATCTGTCAAGTGACAATTTGCCTGATCCAACAAAGATCAGGGCTTTTCTATGTAAGGGGAACCAATCAGTTACTTATGGAGTAGGAGTATGGCATGCGCCAATGGTTGTTATTGATGAAACAATACCATACTTGGATTTCGCTGTTTTGATCCATGAAAATGGCGTTGCTGAGGAGGATTGTCAGGAATGTTATTTTGTACCTGGGTTTAATATTGAATATACACTTGACACGCCTAACCTATAACTGCCAACTCCAAGGGGCCAACTTCAAAGGAGAGACTCTTATAGTACATCTGCAAATTCCTCGGCCATTTCATCGGCATATCTCATGCGTTGTTCTAATGGAATATCTAGAGCTCTTTCGCGCACTATGGTTAGTTTACGTATAAGCTCAGCAAGTGATTTCTCATCTAATTCAATATCATCATCATCATCACCATCATCATTATTATTACTACCGCCTAATCCAAATTCAACCATTTTTCTCTTTTTGTATTCTTGACAATTCTCAAAATACTCTGCATTACTCCATTCGTGACACTCAATCAATTCAACCAACCTGTCCTTGCCCAATTTCTCTTTATACGCATTCACCCCACTCTCCTCCATATTTATAAACTCCAATCCATGCGAAATGACCAAATCTTCAATCTCCTCGACGGCAGATTCTCGCTCAATTTTGTCTCCTTGAGGTACCGACCCAAGAACAGCGCAAAACCCATCCTCCCACATAAACTCTTCAATAAACTTGTTTTTAATATCAGCAAATATCCGTAATGCCTCTTTTAAATATTCTAAACCATCATCATTTATATTTACAGTGAATAAAAGACCTACTAACGTCTCCCTTAGCTCCTTCATTCCTTCACTAGTAAACTCGGTTGCCCATTTCTCAAATTCCTTCAACTTCTCCTCATCGTTCAACTTACCACAAGCTCGTTTTGCAGGAAACTCATCAACCAAGATACTCAATAATACCTTATAATATTTGGTTAAAAACGGGGTCGTATGAGCAATTGTGCCATGGTTTTCAAAACCAACATCAATTTCTTGCTTACCATGTCTCAGCAAAGCCTTAACGGCCCTTAGCTTTCCACTATGAGGCGGACCAACAATAAAAATATGGTTTGAGCTGAACCATTCCATACCGCTGTGCTATGGAGAAGTGAAAAAAATAAATAAATAAATAAAATTAGACGCTGAGGTTAAAAGTGAAAAAAAAAAAAAGAGAGAGAGAGAGAGAGAGAGAGAGACGAGCTTATTGAATAAGAGAGGATATTTACTAGCTAGGGACCGGCAAAAGTCTAGCTAGACTCGACCTAGACTTATCTAGATACGTATTTTTTTTTTGGCCCAGCTCTAGAATTAAGTTTAGGTATGTTGTCACCAAATGGGAATGGGACCAATAGGGCTAATGGGGAGGTAATCAATGGAGGCACCAAGAGCCAAGTAGTTAATACGTTACAATTGGAAAACTTGCTTTTACGAGAAGACGACGTATTTTCAACGTCGTCGTCTCTTAATTCCGGCTCCAACGATTATATCGAGGATCTAGCGCCGATAATAAAAGATGCTGTGAGGAATAATGCGTTATCGGACTTGATAACCAAGCTCAATGACATTGTTAAGCAGAAAGACGAGGATTTGAATAAGGTGTCAATGAGTTCAATGAGTGAGATAAATCAGTGTATGGATACAATTGCAAATATACACCAAAAAGCCGACTCTTTGAATCGGCAGTTTTTGGCAGTTAGCCAGAGTTTAAGCAAATCTTCTATTGAGTTGATAACGAAAAAGAAGAATTATGTCAAGAGTAAAGAGGTGTGCAATCGGATAAGCGAGGCCCAAGTCGTCCTTAATGAATGTGTCCAGGTGTTGGAGTTGATGAACAAAATACTAGAGTTGATCAAGCAAACAAAATATTTCCTGGCCTTGAAATTAATCGATGAGTTGACAAACATACATATTCAGAAAGTTGGCGAGTTTAGTTTTGCCCAAAAGATTGTTGATTCAATACCACATTTAACCAAAATGGTCAAGGATGATTCATTTGAAAATTTGATTAAATGGCTCTCCTTGAATTTGGAGAGAAAATTGACTGGTATTGGTGATGCATTATATGACAATCTTTACGAACTCCAGGAAAACTGGATAGAATGCAAGAGGAAAAACCAAACTTATATGCCATACAAATTGAACTCACCGGTTGAGTTGAGTTTAAGAGATCCCGGGTTGAATTATTGTGTTTTTGATGACGAAACTTTACAGATTCCATTGAGTAGCGTTTATGATGCAATATTAGTTTACCGGACTTTGCACGAGTTAGATAGTCTCAATCAAATATATTACAAAGAATGGATGAAGAAGTACGGAAGAATCATATATCCAATAACTTCGGCATCTTCAAGTAAAAAGGAAATTGTTTTTGATTCAAAGATGTTGGATGATTATTTAAGGAAAATTGCTGCGTTTTTTGTAATGGATAAGCAACTCAACCTCTTGACAAAATTTCAATTAAGAACCAATGTTCAAGCAGATGAGTTGTGGATGTCCTACGTTTCGAAATTGAAGCCAGTCTTGATTTATACTCTCAAGAGCAATGATTTTTACGATCTTGATGATCTAGGCACATTCAAAGATATAATTGGCGATTTTATGCAAGTCATGGACTCTAATGAATATGATGTTAGTGAGCTATACGAAGTTATGATGATCATTTTTAAAGATTACTTTGCACCATTAGTTGTGCAAACATTTAGAAAAAAATTTGTGGAATCTTTACAATCGGAGTTCTACACCGCATTACAAGTGAACAAAGAAGAATACGAAGGAGTGATGAGGAGGATATTCTATGATCAAAACGCTCCATTTGCACAAAAAAATATACGATATTTCCCAGTAACGTTCCCATTTAGTGAAGATTACGTGCATTACTGTGGATATGTGCGAACACTAATAAACAAGACGTTGAAATTCACCAATACCTACTATCTTTACGAAGTCAATGAGATCAATAACATCATAGTAAACAACATAGTAGAGGTGTTTTTGAGTAACCGAAAGGGGTTCGGAATTGCTTGGGAAATTGAAGATTTTATTAAAAAAAATGAAAACAACAAAGAAGTCATAGCACAAAGTTTTGTTAATTTGGAGTATTATCTTCTTAGTTTGTATAAAGTTGGAGTATTATTGAATCAAAAATTGAGGCAAAATACAGGAATGGGGATACTTAACATAGACACCAATGATACTTTTACACTAACGGCAGTAGAAGCATTCACCAAGTTGAGGAAATTTTCCGAGGACACAGTATACAAGATGGTTGATACCAAGATCACTGAATTGCTCGAACTGGTGGAGTATGATGACTACTTACCCGTTGACAGAAACACTGAAGCTAATTTCGCCGTCAAAGATTTTGCTATGTTCTTGGAAAATTTGTTTACTTCTATATTTGAAAATCTACCATCTCAAATCAGGACACTTGGATTATTTAGAAGTTATGATTTCATATCGCAGCATCTTCTTGGAGTTTTGAAGAATGCCCTGGAGTTTAATGAAACTTTTATCGATAATTTTGATTTGGATATCCAGTATCTTGAGAAATCAATGAAGAATCTCAGCAATGTCACCGAAGGTGGTGGTAGTGGTAGTGGTAGTGGCAGTGGTGGCAGTGGTGGCAGTTCAGGGGCAGAAGCAGAAGGAGCAGAAGGCGAAGGAGGCGGGGGGCAAGGGGAAGATTCGTCCCAAGGTAATGTTTCCATCAAGTCTACATTTTCCGAATTACGACAAACTGTTGATTTATTGAAATCACAAAATTTCGAAGAATACCTAACAAATAGTTCATTCAGAATGAGACAATATAATAGTATCAAGTTTGAAGATGGTAAAAAATTGATCAACAAAATGCAAGGTGTAAAGACACCGCCATCATTATCGTATACATCACCAGTGGTACCACAATCTCTGCAGTTCCAAAGAAGTGGTACTATAAAATCACTATCGCATTCCATTTCAGGAGGGAACTTTGCTAGTATCATCGGAAACCGGAACAATGACGATGCAAACTCTACATCAGCAGGTAGTTTAGAGTCGTCCAACTCAAAATTCACTCACTTTACAGAAAGATTCAAACAAAATAAGCAGTGACCGAGTGTGCAAGCAAATAAGTAAGTAAGTAAAATACTATACCATTAAATAATTATATTTTTTTTTTTTTTTTTTTTCACCAAAATTTCAAGTAGCTTAACCAGCTAGTATTCTTTTGTTTTAAATCTTGGTTCTTTGAGGCAACAACCGAGAGTATTTCATTTTCAAGTTCCTGAGATTGCGCTTTTAAATCATTCTCAATTTCAGTATACTCTAGATTAGTCCGTATCGTGATCAAAAGGAAATATGTTGTTAGCGAAATGGTTAAGGTATTAAATATTGCATGGCCAAATTGAGAAATCTTCGGTTTTTCTTGCGGCGGCTGCAGAGATAGTCCTGATTGCCGTGGGTTGGGCAATACTATACTATATCTTCTCTTACATATAAGCTTAGCAGGTTGAGTACGAAGCCTAATCATCTTAAAAACAACGCCATCTATACAATCATCAAGCTTTCATTAACAAACTTGGTTCTTTTTTTTTTATTTTTTTTTTTTTCTTCTTCTTTCTGATCTGATTTTTTTTTTTTCAGTTAACCGCTGACCCTCCCTCTCTAGAAAATCTCTTGATATATAGTATATTTGAAGTAATTCAAATGATTGGACTGAGACTACCTCCTTTAGTTGTTAGGCGTAGATTACTTAATGTGGCAAAGACATGCCGAATAGTACCATCAGTAGGACCGGTAACGGTCCCAGTGGCGGTCCCATCGATGACAATGTTTTCTCGTTTACTCATTCGTCAATTTAACAATTCATCAAGAGTAAGCCAAAACCACAGTCAACCACTTTCCGAAAAAGAAAAACTCGCAGAGGAAAGGAAAAGAATTGATAAAATAACCAAAGATCGTGAAGAGAAGCAGGAATATAAAAACAGAACCGCAACCTTTTATGCTACTTCATTAGGTATTGTTTTCCTCGCATTGGCATTCTCTGCTGTGCCGATATACCGAGCAATTTGTCAACGTACAGGGTGGGGTGGAATACCAATAACCGATAGTGCAAGATTTACTCCTGACAAACTTGTACCTGTAGACACAAATAAACGGATACGGGTTCAGTTTACGTGTCAATCATCGGGAATACTACCATGGAAATTCACTCCTTTGCAAAGGGAAGTTTACGTTGTCCCGGGGGAGACTGCATTGGCCTTTTACCGTGCAAAGAATATGAGTAAAGAAGATGTAATCGGTATGGCTACATACTCCATTACTCCTGAAAACGCTGCTGCTTATTTCAACAAAATCCAGTGCTTCTGTTTCGAAGAACAAAGGTTGAGTGCCGGAGAAGAAGTGGACATGCCGGTGTTTTTCTTTATTGATCCCGATTTTGCTAAGGATCCAGGAATGAGGAATATTGATGATATTGTATTACATTATTCTTTCTTTAAAGCTGCATATGCAGATGGAGAGTTGGCTCTTAGTCCCGTTGGTACGGGTGAAGTGAAGGCAACAATCACCGCTTAAAGTAAGGGGGGGAGAAGGGAAAAAAAAAAAAAGCTCATGTAAATAGTAGTATATTTTTATGATAAAATAATGCACATCTCTCTTATCAGTAGACCAGACTGAGAGGGGCCAGGTTGAAGAAATAAAACTTAATAAACAACCAAATTTAATAAAACATCTAAACGGTTGATTGTAACAAAGTATAACGGGGCAACCTAAATGTTGAAAATGTTGAAAATGTTGAAAATTTGTGTACTTGTGTACTTGTGCTTATTTCTTTTCCCATCCTATGATCCATGTTCTGATTGATTCATTAAACTTTTTCTCTACAACTTTTGATTAATTGAAGAAGGCAAAGGGCTCATAGTATATACCGTGCAGTATGTTGAAAAAAAGAAACGTACAAATAAATCATGGCAAAGGACATCTTGTCATAGTGGACAGGGTATTGCCTTAGCTGGTGCGTGAAAGATGATCAAAATGGTAAAAGGTAGGCGTTGTCAATTTATAGTGTCATTAGTCAGTGTCGAACTAAAACTCTAGTTTGAAGTCGCAATCACCAATATAGTGCTACCACCATAAAGGCGGTTGATATAATTGGATAGAAACGGATAGGTTAGATGCCCCAGAGTTGTTAATTAGCATATAAATAATAAAAGATTTTATAGTTATTTGACAATAGGCCAAAAAAGAAAAAGAATTAGACAACTATATTACTTTAGTGTTTACGGAACAATCAAATAGTCGCGGTTCTATTGGTAGACTGGTGACATGTATAGTATAGAGTACTGTTATAATGCGGTTTGCCGTTTGTTGATGTGTAGAGATTAGATGAAATCAGATAAATATAAAACACACAAAAAGTCATTTTTGTGTGAGTTTTTATTTTTTTATTTAATTTATCATGCTTTAAATTTTCCTCTAATTTGCAGATGGGAGAATGACACTTGTGGACAATGTTTAAATTTGAGGAAAAGGGATGAAAGAATGAGGATCTAAGACGATAGAAAAGAGGATGAAAAAAATATCAATACTAAGCCCTTAAAAGGATCTAGAGAAAAATATATTAAATACCCTAGTCTTGTGGGTCTTTTCTCTTTACTTCCACATTTTCTCCTTCTACTCTTATCCTCCATCCTCCATCCTCTTTTCCTCTATTTCCTCTTTTCCTCTTTTCCTCTATTTCCTCTAACCTTTTCGTATCATAGAACCTGGCTAAAAATTGTCAGTTTTGCCTTCTTTTTTTAGGATTCTTGTTACAAACCTATTTGCTAGCCAAAAGGCAACTTTTGCTATATGTTGCTTTTATTTGCTAGTCTCATGAGTTTTAACTGTCATATGTTCATAAGTAACATGGTTATGAGTACTATTTCTTTGATGAATTGAAAGACAATACAGAAGTCACTTTTGTCCTTTGTTCTGGTTCTTTGTCCCAATTCCATTTTATCCCGTTTCATTTTTCTTTTTTTTTGATTATTGCCAAGAATTGGAGTTTGAAAACAAAAAAAAAACAAAAATTGAAGCAAAGGTTATGAACATGTTTGCGGTACAACGTGAGCAACCTTTTGAAAAGAAGAGAGTAAGCAAGGCTATGTTAACCAATTAGTTTTGAATGCCAACCCTAACTTGGTGACAGCAAAGATACCTGACTAACCATATGAATCGTGCAATGTCAGATTTCCTGCCTAAAAAAATAAGAGTGTTGTAATCGGATAAAACCTTTTCCTTTTTTATTGATAAAATTGATGAACAAGATAAGGTCAAATTTAGGCGGGTTTGTGCATTTGACCAAAGTACACGTGTTATTAATGAGCCACCTCAATTTTCAATGTTCCTCTGACAAAGCCAAAGCCCCTGCAAAGCTGTTTCCCCTCCCTCCGCCCCCTCCCCCTGGCTACCCGATAATCTTCAGATGTTTATCTAGCCAATAAATAAGAGTTTGATTACAATCTTGGGGAAAGTTTCATATCTGTAGCTTGCCACCTCGTCAGGTTGATGCACTGCCCTTTTTTTTTTTTCTTCCAACATTTTTTTAGTATTATTAATTTATTTTTGACACATTTTACTGACTCCCACCAAGGTAAGACGAAATAACAGCTCGAGTCAATTTGCTTTTGTTTTTTACAAAATAAAATGCAATTGCTTCTTAAAAACTTCCTCCACCCCCACCCCCACCCTTCCATCTTTTCCCCCTTTTACTTAACAACATGATGAATATATATTTTCCGAATCTCGCTAATCACAAAGCCCAATCAAAAGAATAGAATTAGTTCAAAATGAACAAGAGTAACAAAAACTCATTACGGTTAAATATTGATTTTTTGTTCCCCTGTTTTTTTTTTTTTTTTTTTTTTTTTTTTTTTTTTTTTTTTTTTTTTTTTTTT